>NC_072732.1:30569718-30870551 GCF_026930045.1 Uloborus diversus
TACATTTCAACAATACACTTCACATATCCACAGTTATTTTTACTGAAATTATTTTATCATTTGGTGACAAAGTTATTATTTCAAACCCTGTTTCTATACCAATTGCACCCTATGGCGTGGAGTGAAATGGGTAACATTATTTTAACACCAATTTCAGAATGAATAGATGAATTTATTTATTTTTTTTTCCACAAAAGATATTAACATAAGGGTAGAAAAACTCTATTGAACAGTATAATCTCTAAGATAAATAAATACCTTTGTGCTGAATAGTAAAGTCAGACAAAACAACGTAAGTAGAAGCAAGGCTTTTGGCTTTTGTCGGATGTCTTTTCATCCATAAGCTCATTATTTTTTGCATTGAAAAAGGCGTTCCCTGTAACGCCGAAACACGTGTCTGCTGTAATTTACAAATTTGTGCTTCTACTTACGTTGTTTTGTCTGACTTTAGTATAATCTCTAATTTCGTAGCAATTGAAGGTATAATGCCCCCGGTTATTGAGATTGGCTGACTTAGTTTTTTGATAATTTTTTCTTCCACAATCTTCATTTCTTTATTATTGGGGAAGGTGAAAATTTGATTACCATTGAAGGTCGATTATCACTGAAGGGTGTTTTGCGTTCAAGGTGCAATTTCAGGTAACTTTCAACCATGTCCAATACAGCTTTACGACCTAATGGGTATGCCCATTTTACAGTAAATTTAAGTGCCTCAACAGTACTTCATCCGTAAATAATGCAGTTTGTCCTCTTGATCTTTCAACACTTGGTGGATTTTTAACTCATCTTCTAAGTGTTTCATTGGGTGCTGAATATTCCTTAGAAGCTTTAAATATTGACATTCCTTCAGTAACTCTCTTGTAAGCAATTTTTAAATCAGCATCTGAATATTTCTTCCTACCTTTTTCTAAATATGTTCTAGGCATAACTCTGAAAAAATGTTTTTAAATGTATCACAATGAATTGATTATTTTTTATGTAAAGTTAATATATTGTGCATGTTTAATGTGTGGCTATTAATTTTATTTTCAACAAATACATTCATTTCTTTTAAGTGACAACAAAGAAATAATACTACCATGGCAACAGAAATTTTTTTAGAATAGGATTCTGGTAAAGAATACTACCCTTTTATTTTATTTAGACATGTATTTCTTACTTGTTAATTTGACTATAGAGTTAAAGATATACAGATAAGTTTAGAGATATGGAAAGTAAATTTTATGTTTAGAGATTCCATTAAATTATTTAAAATACATTCTAAGTGTATTTTATGTAGTTTTACCATCACATTTTAACATAATTGAGCGTTTTTAAGAACTTCAGAACATTAAACTTTCAATAATTAAGAACTTACTTCAGACAAAAACTTTTAATAAGAAAAAATTTTTAATTCCACAGTCTGTGTCATTAAGCCTAATATTATACAAATTCCATCCCACTTTAAATTTTTAAACACATTTCATAAAATATATGAAATTTTTCTTACCTGATTTTTTTCAGTTGACAAAGGAGACTTCCTTAAGTGAAAATAACAGTAACAGAATGCTTTCTAAATGAAAACAAAATCATGAAAACAAAGTTTCGAAGACATCAGTTAGTTCTGATTTTAACAATGTAACTTTCAAAAAGACTGCTGCTAAACAGACTATTGCCACTCAATTTTTTCTTGAACCAAAATAAAGTCAAAGAGTGTAAATAACATGAGTGTTTTTATTTTTTTCTTAAATTATTTTTTCCTTCTGTAATTCAGAGATTAATAAACTACCCATTCCACCCCACATACCTTTTTCACCCCATCTGACCCTATATGTTTTTTTTGAAAGATCATGGTCAAAAACATGGAATGAGGGACCTTTTTTTATTCATTTTGACTTATTTTTTCTTTTAAAATCAAGTAGTCTGAAAAGACGCTCATCGGTTTCATTTTTGCTGTTGACGTCACAAGTGAACAAGTCGCTAGGGTTACCAGAACAAATCTTAAAGGCATTGCCAAAACTGGCCAAGAGAATATTTTATTTGTTTAACAATTCTCGTTCCGCTGTATAATTACTCGCAGTGAAAAATCACCCCAAAGGGCGATATCTTACCAGAAAAAATAACCACGTGATCCGATCCAAGATGACTGTAATCACTTGTTACGTCACACGATGAAACATCTTGTTTTAGAAATCTGACCTTTAAAAAAAAAATAATTGAAAAATAAATGTTGGAGGAAAAAAAAGTATTTTCTTGCTACATGTTAATACAATTATTATTTTATGTATTTATTAATTTATTTTTCTTTTCTTTTTTTTATTGTTACGTCACACCACGAAATATCTTGTTTTAAAAATTTGACATTTAAAACAATAATTAAAAGTTAAATGTTGGGGGAAAAAAGAATACTTTCTTTCTCCATGTTCATATTATTATTGTTTTAACTATTTATTAATTTATTTTTTAATTTTATTTTTGTTTATTTTATCAATTTCAGTGACTAGAAGCAGTACTTTTGACTGAAGAAAACACCCTCATTGCTTCTTTTTTTTAACGTCTGTAACACATCAATGTTTATTATTATTATTATTATTATTATTTTTAATATTATTATTATTATTATTATTATTATTATTATTATTATTATTATTATTATTATTATTATTTTTAATATTATTATTATTATTATTATTATTATTATTATTATTATTATTATTATTATTGTTGTACGTCTTAACAAATCTAAACAAAAAACAAGAAAAGATAACACGAAAAAAAATTTATTCGCTTACCATATTCATACCTTATCTTCCAAATCTCATTTCTAATGACAGAACTCTCTTTCTGTTGGACTAAAAATTGAAAACCAGTAACTAATACTCACATTTTCAGTTTTATGTCGACATCTCACCAAAAGGAGGTGAAATAATTCCAGAAAGTGTATGGCAAATGCATTACAGTTTCAGAAACACTATAAATATAAATAATCGCCATTTTATGGGGTATTTATCTTTTTGAGTAATTGGTTTTTGTGTTCCATAGCTTGAAAAATCGAAAGGTCAAATAGTTTTATGGCCCGAGATGAAATTGAGTTTCTTAGAAGTTACTTGGTTTTTGTTCTCCCGTCTTTCTAAGCTCTTGAATACTGATAAGTGCGACCAAAAGTGAAATTTTATGTTGTATTGTGTTTAATATTATGTCGTTCAAATATGGGAATGATCTCTTTGTCAATAATTGTATTTTTTAATTAGTTTTTGGTTAACTGTCATCTTGAACCGCTCCCGTTAATACAAATTTGGATATAGAGTTTATCATTTTTAGAGTGTACTAAATGGTAGAGCATTAAAAGATATTAGTTCATGCTTTTCGACGTAAAGAGAGGAATTCTCCAATCTTTTAACATTTTTCTTTTCAAATTTTTCTTTAAATAAAACTCTTATTTCGGTAAAATGCCGCGTGTAATTGCACAACATTTCTGATCACTGCATACGCCTGTTTCGGAGTTACAAAGAACACTTTTTCAATGCAACAAAAGTGAGTTTATTAATGAAAGCAGCTTAAAAAGTAAAAATAGCGGATTGACTGAACGCAAATTAAAAAACTTTAAACCAATAAGAAACCATAATGGAGTGCAAACATTGAGCAAGAGCTTTCTCACAGGTACAGGCCTACGAAAGGAAGAATGCGATTGGGGGAAGATTAAGCCACTAAAGCATGAAAAAAAAGGCAAATGAAATAATCGTGAACCGAAAGAAAAGAAAAAAACATTAGGAAGTAAAGCAAAGCACAAAAATTTCGAAAAAAAAAAAAAGTAAAGATGAATGGAAGAAAGGGGGAAACACCAACCACGCTACAAAGCCCTAAAAAAGGAAACAAAAGTAATCATGCATGTAGACAAAAATGTGCAAAAAAAAATAATAAAAAATGTGCAAAGTAGATAAACATGGATGAGAATAAGACAAAATTATAAACAAGGAAGCAAGAAAGCGGAAAAGTACGGAATAGCCTTAAGAATATTAACTAAGTTAGAATTATTCCTCAAAATATGAAAGGATTCCTAAAAATCAACGCGAAGGAAGAATCAACACGATTCAGGGCCATCGTTTAGGGGATCAGGTGGCAATTGTCCTCCCCCCTTCTGCTTTGAGAAAGCAATGTAATTGCATATACATGTGGGTAAGTCTTCTGTTGTTTATTGGAATAAAACGTATAAACTTAAATAAACGTATAAAAATAAAAAAAAATAAAAATACTTTGATTCTCCTCCCCCGGGAAAATTTGAAATGAAAAGCCTGCTAATATTTAACATTAGCATGAAACATGAAGCAAAATCTTCTAAATCGAGGTTAGAATAATTTGTATAGTTATAACTATTGGTAAATTTAATACTTTTTAAAATGTATGAAGTTTACAATATTTTTCATCAAACACATTATTTTTTTAAATTTCAACTGAAAAAAACATATTTGCAACTCCAATAAACTATAGGGGGCGCTGCAGCCACTGTCTAATGGCGAATGAAAAAGGTAAAACAAACAAATGCCGTAACTTATAACTTGCTTTGACGCTTAGTGAACGACAGTAATTTTTTGTCGCGTTTGTGGGAAGCTTTTTTTTTTCTGTTCTTCTGAAATTAAATTACACCACAAAATGTCTGAAGCCTGTAATATACCCCAAAGAAAACACGTGGAATGGAATGTTTTACCTTTTTCTTTAGTATTGTTAATCACCGCAAGGTAGCGTATTCGAGCTCTGAAGTTGCGAATAGGCTCTTCGTATCGAAACATCAGGTTCTGACATCAAAAGAAATTGCATCTCAATTTGGTTTAATTTTGGCACTTTGATCAATTCTATTTGCCATCCCAAACCTATTCATTGGAATCAACAATAACTCCCTCTTTTGAGAAGAAAAAAATATTTCCTCACATTCTTACTACCCACCCTCACCTGTAGCGGAAAAACTGTAACCGCTTCACTTTCGTCTGCTTTTAGCCCCATTGCTGACTTGAACAACTCATTTATATGCGTCAGTCCAATTCTCTTCCACCGAACTGTTCGAAATTTACTTGGAAGCCCGTTGCCATCACACAAGAAAAAATATTGAGAAGAAAATAGCATTCGAAACCAGACAACAAAAAAAGCCGCATTTTGAGTTTTCTTTTCTCCAAGCTCGATCGGGCGTTTACGGACAGAGTTTATTTTTCAAAATTTCTCTTATCGAATGGGCTGTCTGTTTTCCCCCTGAAAAAGGGAAAGCTTTTTCATGATTATTGGTATGGCCGAAACCGTGTGGATTTGTGGAATGAGATTTCACGCTGAAGAAGCAGAAAGTTTACGCTGAAGTAAGCATCCTTCCTTGTTATCAAACTGCATTGAAATGAATATGGATATAAATTATGAAATGAAGATATGAACTGGAAGTTAAAAAATAGGAAAAAAAGTTTATTTCATAGGACAATTATTTATGGTAAGAGTTCTACCTTCACATGAATTTTCAATGTATTTAAAATGTCCTAAAATGTACTCAAGATTCGAATTAAATAGTATCCTTTCTAATATTATAATTGCGAAAGTGAGTTTGTTTGTTTGTTTGTGCGTCTGAACTACTCAACCAATCATCATGTAATTTTGCACACGAGTTATCAGGAGCTCTGAATAGCACATAGGGTACCTTTCATACAGAAAAAGAAAGGATTCCACGATTATTATCCCAATTTTAAATAAAATAATAAATTTGAGAGCATCTGATTAAAAAAAAGTCATATTTGTTCGGTTTTTACAGAATGTTAAAGCCCTTAAAAAGCTTAGCAATGTGAACTTTACCCAAAGTTCGAGAAATAGCTAGAACAGCCCCTAATTCTAAATTTTAAGTTGAATTCATATTTTAAAACAAGGCTTATCTTTATTTTTAAAGTATCGTCTGCGGTTTCTGATTGCTGAACATGAGTCTTTTGACACAACTTTTATTTTTGAGGTAGATTGTGCAACGCCGGTCAACGCAACTAGTCTTTATTTATTTTGCTTTTTAAAACAAACGAAGGAACCAGTTTGACAGCTGACATATTAGGATTACAAGAAAGAACAGCGTGTTTTCGTAGTTGAACAATCCGTGTTCAACAAATCAACTGTGCGTACATTCCGAAACGTCACAGATTATTTCTGTTCAACGTTACGGGATTTCACGAGATTTACACCTGTGAAAATCAAGTATTTTTTAAAAGAGTTTCCTGAATTGCTTCAATTTTTATGAATTCATACTTCACATTGTTGAGGAAAACAATTCAAGCTAGCAGTATGAATATAAATATTTATCTTCTTTATTACGTGTTTCTCCTTAAGTTCAGTTACGCAAAGTATAGCTGGCAAATATAGTATTTAGCAGTGGCGGATACACCCGGCGGGCAACCGGGCATTTGCCCGGTGGGCCGGTCATGTTTTGGGCCGATCAGTTGCCTTGTCTACAAACAGTAAAATGTAAATACCGCTACGTAAATTCTATAGCTTCAATCCTTCTGTACGAATGGGTTCAAGCCCGCGGATGGAGGGTGCAAGGCCGTCGCTAAGGGGGCCGTGGGGGTGCTACACCAGCCCACTTTTTCAGAAATGGGGCCGCCAATTTCATTTTAGTAATGCAATAAAAAACAGAAAAACAAGGGCAGTATTTAAAAGTTAAAATACTTTTTTCCATTTTTCAATTTCATCTATGAATTGCAATTCACAATTACTTTACTTATGAATGGCGAATTCACAATTGTTATGAATTGCAGTTCATAACAATTGCAATAAAAGTGACGATTGCAATAAGAGTTTTTTAATAAAGCTTTAACATAAAATGCCATCTTAAAACACAATTTGAAGCATCCAAAATTCTATATTATAAAGATTATTTAAGTAAAGACCTCCTAATTGTGCGTTTCTAACATTTTTTTTTTTTTGCGAAAAATAAAATATTCAGTGTCTCTCACTCCATATCCTTCGAAGGGTTCCAACGCACGGTTGAAGACCCTTCAGTTTAAAAATGATTCTATAAAAAAAACGTGATTCTCAGGGGCCGCCGACACACCGACCTTTTCTACCATTTACCTTTCCTATTTTTTTTAAATGAAAAATATCATCCTGAAAATCAGAGTTATGCATATAGAAAAATACACAGACCCCCGAAATATGGTTTAACTAGGAGAAAAATTAAAATATAGCGGGAGAGATTGAAAATAAAATGAAATTAATAGTCACACCAGTAATAATAAGTGTTTTATTGTAAAAATCGTGTATGAATTGAAAATTGAAACAAAACTCTATCAAGAGGTGAAGAACGAATGATATTTAAAATAAAATAGAGTGAAAAAAAAAGACCAAAGATCATTAAGGTTATTTAAAGTCACCAAAGCACCAGATCAGTTCAAAAAAAGTTTTTTTACCTAGGTCCGCAGATGGCTTGTATTTCAAGCAAATAAAAATACTAGGCTGGAAATTGAAAATTTTACTATGGAAAATCTAAATGTAAATGGTTTTGAAGGAGAACACTGTTGAAGGGTGTTTCATATTTTTTATCATAAAATAAAGAAAAGAAGATTGGGACGTAGCCAAAAGGGGGGAAGAGAGGGATCTAAAAGCTCATATCTTCCTTTTTAGTCACCAAAGCTTGCCTAAAGCGCTTTTTTGAAGCTTAGCTTTTTAAAGAATTCCTAGAAAATACTCCCGAACCCCATTCCCTAGTTTAACGTCATTAAAGATGGCCTACAACAGCGTATTTGGGATTTCAGCTCCGAAAAACTTTGAGGAGAGTATTTCCGCCGCCAATTCGACCTTGAAACGTCCCCATCCCATCATTAAACAGCGTCAGAAATCAGTGTCGAAACAATTTCGGAGGCCCCTTAAGCATCTCCTTCCCATAATATCATCGAAGATCGCCTAAAATTACCTTTTTTGGACTTCAATCTCAAAAAAAAGGAGGAAAACCCCCAAACCCCACATTTCCCTTAACATCATGACAGAAGATTTTTTGACCTATTCCCAAAAATGAAATTAAAACCTCAAATTTAAATCTAAACACCACATACCAAGCAATTTTTGTAACTGGCCATAGTCCTTTCCTTATCGATCTACTTCGTTTCTCACTTTCAGATTCTGTATCATGTAAAAGTCCATGTCATGGTGTCATGGACTCATAGGTACACCAGATTTTTATATCCTCCATTGTCCACTAACCTCATCTTTCCGCATTAAATATCACCCTTCTAATTTCTCTTCCCTAAGTTTCGATTGTTTACCGGGTGAAAGCCCTCGATCTTCTCTTCTTAGTAACATTATGAAAGATTGTTTATAACTCCGTTTTCGAATCTACAGCATCAAAGAAAGTCCCCCCCCCCCCCTCTTCGTCATCATTAGTAAAGCACGGCAGAAACCTCGTCTTTAATACTTCAATTTCGAAAAAAATCCAAGGAGAGCCTCGCCATAACTCCTCCTCCTAAAATCATCGAAGGTCGGTAAAAGTTTCGTTTTTGGAACAACTTTTGAGTAACTGTCGATGTCCTAGATTTTATCAAAAAAAAGCTTGCAATTACCTTTTTAAAATTTAAATTTCAAAAAAATTCTTGGTGTATGTTGCTCGAATCTGTCCTTTCCCTAGCATCACACAAAATCTTTTAAAACTGCGTTTTCAGAGCTAATATTTTGAAATTTTCCCGGACCCCATCTTCTTAACATAATTGAAGATAATACACTGGTGTCCAAAAGTTAAGCATAATTCATAAAATGCGAGAAAAATCTGTAAATTTTCATAAAATTATATAAAGTTGCTTATGGAGATTCATTGGTTGAAGAAGAAACAATATGTTTATGCAAAATAGTATAGTCGATGGTGTCATGTGCGAATTAGGTGCGCGTTTCGGAATGTGGATAAAACAGCTCGCACGCTTTAGAGAGTTCAGGCGCGTTCCATGCAATTGCTGTACCAAGAAACATTGGATCTGGTGAAACAGAACTAATAATGGCACAAAGACGCCAATTGGACATGTTTGCGAAAGGAAAAGTCGTTAGGATGCTAGAATCTGGACGTTCACAAACTGAAGTGTCTCGTATTCTTAATGTGCCTCAGTGTGTAATCTCTAGACTGTAGCAGAGGTTTTCAAATACGCGAGATGTTACCCGCCGACCAGTACCAGGTCGACCAAGAATTACAACCGCAAGCCAAGATCGTTTTCTGGCAATTTCTGCACGACGTCATAAGAACAGCTGTGCCAGAGAACTGGGTTCGGCGCTCAGTGCCGGTCATAGGAATAACAATTTCGAGGCAAACTGTTTACAGGAGACTCTATCATGTCGGTCTGTATGCCAGAAGACCAGCAGTTTGCATTCCTCTCACATCACCGCATAAACGCACTCGTTTAAACTGGAGTTTGCAATATCGACATTGGAGTCAGGGACAGTGGGCTAATGTGATATTCAGTGATGAGTCCCGCTTTACTCTACAGGGTGATTCTCGTCAGGTAACAATCTTGAGAGAAAAGGGGACTCGTTTCCAACCACAAAACATAAGAGAAAGACATCAATTTGCGTCAGCAGGAGTAATGGTGTGGGCTGGCATTATGTTGGATGGCCGCACCGATTTCCATATTTTTGAGACAGGCTTAGTCACTGGTCAAAGATACAGAGACGAGGTTCTTGAGCCTTATGTTCGCTTGTTTCGAGGTGTTGTTAGTCCTGAGTTCATATTCATGGATGATAACGCGCCATGTCACCGAACAGCTCTGGTCGATGACTTCCTCGAATCAGAAAATATCCAGCGAATGACGCGGCCTGTGAACTCCCCTGATCTGAACCCTATCGAGCATGTCTGGGATATGCTCGGGAGACAACTTGCAGCCCGTTCGCCCCCGGCAAGCTCCGCTCCGGAGCTAAAAAGAGCTCTCCAGCATGCTTGGAACTGTTTAAGCCCACAACTCATCCACCACCTCATAGAAAGTATGAGTAATCATTGTGCAGCGTGCCTAGCAGTCAGAGGTGGCCATACACACTATTGAACTTCAGCATCATCTTTTAAAGAAAAATTTTTGTGCAAAGAGTAAACTCCTCATATGCCTAATTTTCATTTAAACTATTTTTTGGGATGATAAAAGTAAATATTACGGTTTTTTTTGAGTAGTTTCCTTATTTTGTAACCGTGTTGCACTCGCATATCACGTTTCCCCCTATTTCGATGTATATTTCTCACATTACTCACATAAATAACAATTATGCTTAACTTTTGGACACCAGTGTATATAAATGCAAGTTCGGAGTTTCACTTCCGAAAAATTGCCGGAGAAGGACCCTCGAACCTCCATTTCCCTAACATCACCAGAGATCATCTAAAATTGCGTTTTCCGGACTACAATTTGAAAAATTTTCGTTGGAGAGACCCCAGGATCCCATATTTATGACTCAATGTTAAACTTACAATTAGGCTTCTAATGCTAATATTTAATGACTCCCATATGTAAGAAAATCAATCTACTCCCTTGATACACGTGTTTGACAAAATTAAGGAGCCACACATACCCCTCGCCTCCCTAATAACCTCCCGATTCTAACTGAAGTAATGTTAGAAGATATCATTACGGAAATAATCAATACAGCACCAGGCACTTGAAAATACTTAAATAGATTATCACAATCACCTTTTTTTTTTTACAAACAAACGTTTAGCTTATTTTGTATCAATTGTTCATCATTAAAACACAGAAAAGAATCCCATCTGTTAAATTTTGTTTAAAAGAAAGTATTTATTTATTTATTATTATTATTATTTTTTTTTTTTTGAATAATTTCCTCATATTTAAGTGATATCGTTTCCCAATAATTTTTGTAAAAATTAGTATCTATAGAAGCTATGGGGGCCGCGACACCCCTTTATGCCAGGGCCGATTTCTTTAACCAATCCGCTACTGGTATTTAGTATATGCTGGCAATTCTATCTTAACTTCGGTTATATTTCTTCGGAAGTTTACCTGGTACACCAGGAAGGTGCAAGTTATTAATATAAATATATTCAGCTTTTCTGGGATGTTTCCTGATACATTCCAAAAAATTGCCTGATTTTTATTGGGAAGGTTTCTAAATTATTTAGAAAGATTTCAGGTTTATTTCTGGAATGTTGCTAACTTTAAGCGGAAGTCTTTACTGTTTTCTTTTATTTATTTATTTATTTATTTAATTTTTTTTTTTTTTGTTAGATAGTATGTTACTGACAGAAATTAGGCACATTAGATGCCTTTTGTTTTAAAGGAAGGTTTTGAAAACTTTTAGTGTTCATTAGCGAATTCCTGGTCGTGCATTTTCGCGTTTCGGTGATTAGATTTAGCCCCCGAAATCATGTCATTTAACACTTCCGTCAAAAGAGTTACTTGAAATTAAAGGTCTACATATGTCAACAAAGTCACGTCTTCTTGTGTATTGATGAAGAAGATTTCGACGTTTGAAACGACTTACAGTCACATTTATGTTAAACTATCATTCACAATTTCGACAAAAAAAAAATATATATCGTCGTCTCAGAGCAACAATAGGATATCTCAGTGCTATTTCTGGGATTAGATGTCTTAGTGTTGCTCTGAGGCAACGATATGTCAACTAATTTTTTGGCATGTGATATTCCACGCATAGTTTTATTCTATGAAGGGTCAATCAGGGTTGAAAAGACATAATTTCAATGTTTCAATTTTAGATCCTTTTTAACGAATTAAATCATGCGTCCTTTTATTCCAGAGACTAGGGGCAGACGAAAGCACTCACACCATTTCTTTCTCCATGAGGCTGTGTAGCATTATACACAATCAATTTAGCAGCTTTAAAATTTCAATGCCAACATTTCTCAACATGCGGCCCATAGTTCGCATGCTACCCGTTGAATCCTGAAATCATTTTAAAATTAAAATCATACAAAAAATTTGATGCCGAGCAGAATTTATGTAAAATACACACAAAAGAGTAATTTAAATCAAAATTTACTGTTCCTCAAAAATTGGAAGGATGTAAAGCTGAAGTTTTTTTTTGATGTCCCTCTGAGTACAGAATGTATGGGGTAGGGGAGAGTGTTGTATCTTGAGACACTGCTAATTTCTAAAAATCTATTTTTCAGTTTTTTTTTTTATCTCTAATAGTAACCTTCACCACTAAATAGTGCTATAGTAACAATCAGTATTAAAAGAGTTAAACTGATAATTTTGCGAGAGTAAGAAAATTTCATGACTCCAAAGTAAAAATTTCCTTCAATTTTATTTCATTTTCTGTCTTTGTATTTGTAAAACTAATCAACTGAATTGTGTTTTGTTATAAAAGAGAAGTACTTTGAATATTTTGGTTATGTGAAAATAATGATAGTGCATCCTGTTTGACCACCATTTTGGTTTTTCTTAAACTAAGCGGTGATTGTACCTCGGGACAGCCAAACATATTGTACTTTAGGCCACTTCCTAAGGTTCAACATATGCATGGCTCTTAATAATTAAGATATGTTTAGGAGCATGGAACTATGTTCTAATCTGATGTAGTATTTTATTTAATTGTTAGATATTAATTCATTTTTCATAATTCATTATTCATTATTCATTATTTAATTTATTACCATGAAAAAAAATTTTTTTTTTTGGCGCAAATTTGGTTTAAGCACATGGCTGTTTCCTGAATGATGAAAAATGTCCGATGGTACAACAGGATGTGTCCCAAAATACAATAGGATGTTACTTTAACTCTTACTTTAAATGACTGGCAGTATTTTTTTTTTCCAAACTGTCTGATTTTTAAAAAAAAACATTGCAGAGAAATATGTTGGGGTATTTCAATGTGACTTTCATATTTTAAATTTTATTTAATAATTGACGATAAAATATAAATATGAAAAGTGTCCCAAAGTACAACACTCGCCGCCTAAATGGAAACATCCCCATTGCGCATCAAAAATAGTAGGAAATGTGAAATCCATGTCTAAAGGTTTCTTTTTTTTTTGTAACCTTCTACATGATGATGTCAAATTAGTTGAAACCAGTAAATTCGCATGTAGACCTGCCTGAGAGGAAAATGTACGATGACTTTACTTTTAAAAAAAAAAGTTTTTTCCACAATTTCATCTTTATAAGAGAATGACGCCAACAGAATTGTTTAGAAATTCGTGGTATTTCAAGGATTCCCTCTATATGTTACCAAGTCTTTACTCACCAACAGGTCAATTTCGAAAATTGCCACAAATGAGGCAATAGAATTTGCTTCTATTTACCCTTCCCTTGCTTCCTTTTAATCCAACTGACCCTATTCTACGTTTCAGTAAAAATTTTTAAAAAAATAAAAAACTGGTTTCTATTTAATTCAAACTTTGCGTATTTTTTGGGACAATCCCTTAAAATAACTTGTTTTACTTTGAAAATATAATGCACACCAGCAAAGAAAGTGACAGAATTTAAAGAGAAAAAAACACAGCATTGGAGAAAAACCAAGGACTTAAGCAATAGTAGTTACAAGCGTTTTAGTCTGAAATATTAAAATATGCGCGCGCAAAAAAAAAAAAAAAAAAAAAATGATGTGACGTTTACCATTTAGTTTTTGTTGTCTAAATTTATACTGCAGACTCAAAGTTCAAAAATGTTTCTTCTAAATAATGAAAGTTTAATGATATGTTATTACTGATTATATCGTTTTTACCCCCACCACGCACTAGTTATGTAAGCAAATAGCGTGCGAGTTTTTTTTTTTTTTTTTGGCAAGAAAAAGAGTAAAATTTACATTTTAAATAGTAACGAGTACGTTTTTCTAAAATGTTGATTTGTCACTTTTCTTACCGGAGTGCGACGAATTAACGAGCTATATAAAACCTGCAAGTAACAGTGGCAAGAAAAGTATTTTATCTACCACAAGATTCCATTTAGCTATTGGAACGTGGGAGTACCAACAATCTTTCCAAAATATAAAATTTCAAATTAGATATACTACTTTTAATGTTCTCAAAATCCATAATAGACCTACTCTCTAATAGCAGTTTAACATCACAATATCTGTAAAAGTGTATGTTTACTTTAAGTTTAAAGTCTACAGTCTTATACAATGAGTTCTAGTAATTAATCTGTCCCTGTAGTTTATGCAGAACCTATGCCAACCTACGACAAAGGTTTCCTGCAATTTACATTTGGTTCATGAAATGCTTTGAGAATGATTTTGTAAACACAATGTGAATAAATATTTCGATTTGAACAATACGTTACATGAGATGCAGCTATTTGTTCGTGAATATTTACATTTTTATGGCTGATGTACGTATATGTGAGCTACAACAATCAACATTGTATTGTGAAGCATCAGTCTCTCAACTCTAATCGCATTAAGCACCTTGAGTTTTAAGTGTTGTATTGACTTTGTATTTCATGCGAATATTCTGTATTGATTTATAAAGCTTGACTAGGGAAAGATGGTGGATGATCTTGAAGAAGAAACATCATTTGTACCATTTGTAATAGGTAAAATCATTTAGAAAACGCCAAGTAGTAAAAGGTACGCTCTCTCTGATCCTATCTATTTCAAAATAAGAATAAACAACCTATCACAAATGACACACATGATGTTTCGCTTTAAGGGCTACCGCCGTCTATCAGTGGTCAAGCTTTTATTTAACTTCTGCAATCCGAAAGTTTACTACAGCGCAAATTTAAAGTATTAAGAAGTAGAAGAAAGTTCATTTACCTACATTACTTGTTATCTGCAATATTTTTGAAAAACCTGTTTAAAAAAAAAATATTTCCTTCATTCCTTAGTGAAAACATATACAAGAAATCAGGGGAATCACTTTCCAGAGGTTTGAGATATTATCATCAATTCATTTTATACTCAATGAAAGCTTCCTTTTTTACTACCTTTTACAAAAAAGGAAGTATTGTGTTCGCAAAAAAATTTTCACTCCAAAATCGACCTTAATTTCCATTTTGCTCACCCCCGAATGAATGTTGAGTTTTTTTTTCGACTCGACCCCCCCATGGATAAGCGCATAAGAAAGTATAGTCACGCGAAATATCCATTTTGACGATTCCCGAGTTAATTACGACGAGTTTCTCTCATGACGTTCTGTATGTACGTATGTATGTTGCATGACTCAAGAACGGTATGTCCTAGAAAGTTGAAATTTAGTATGTAGACTCCTAGTGGGGTCTAGTTTGCACCTCCCCTTTTGGTTGCGTTCGGGTTTTTCTAAAGGGGTCTTTTGCCGTTTTTGGGGGGGGGGGGGATCGTTGTTAATTTTAATGTTAACTCAAGTGGTGTTACAATTTGGCGGACACTTGGCAATATATCGCCAGTCTTTTTTGTCGCCAAGCTTTGTTGCCAAGTTGGCGACAAAACTTGGCGATTTTTTTTTAAAATCTGGTTTTAATTTGGCCACTGTTGGTGATATTTAGAGAGTAAACTATTGAATCACATTGAAATTGCCAATAATGGGAAAATGACATTAAATTGGAGTAAAAGCAAGTCATGTGATGCACACATCAGCTCGTTTCTTTTTTAATTTAAATCCAGGGGAGAAAATACAAGTATTCTTAGATAAGATAAATAAATACCTTTGTGCTGAATAGTAAAGTAAGAAATAACAACGTCAAAACGCACAAATTGCAGATTACTGAGTAATCTGCAATTTGTGCGTTTTGACGTTGTTATTTCTTACTTTACTATTTTTAGATATTTTTCAAGGAGTGAAATGTAGCAAAACATTGAAGACCGTAATAATGATCAATTCTATTAACTGGATTTTAAACATTGTAACATTTGACATTAAGTAGTATTAAAAAAAAAGAACAAAACGTTCAAATTCAATGTGTTAATCTAATTGTCCGCCCCCCCCCCCCCCCCCCTCTCCTCTCTCTCTCTCTCAATTTTCGACTATTCTAAATTTTTATGAAAAATACATAACGTAAAAATGCGCTTCACTAAATTTTTTAAGCGTTTAACTGTAATTTATAATTCATTGGGTCTTTTAATGAAACTTTTCTAACAATAAAATTAAAAGTAAATCTTTGTGATTTTAAGTTCAATCAATTTTAAACTCTTGTCGATTTGTTTTGTTTTGTTTTTTTAGTCCCTTTTTATCTAATTAGCGACTTTTCACAGCAATTCGCTAACGTTAAATGATAATATCTGTACCTTAGGGGACAGACTAACGTAAGACTAGTAATTGTGATTTTCCGTTTATTAGTATATTATAAGAATATTCCGCATCACTAGCAGCTACTTTTATCTATCTGAGGGTTGAGACCGATCTGTAAGTGAAAGTCTGCCCTAAGTTTAATTTAAAGACTGAACAATATCTATGCTTCTGTTAAAGACCGAAACGTGGTAACTGCCTAAATTCACCGGTGAATGTCAACATTCACGCAGTAAAGACAACGGCGAAACATCGAAAATTTTTGGTGAATTTTGACATATTCTAACTTTGGTTTTTCACTGTAATATCTACACTCCATACAGCAAAAAAACATTGAATACCCATCATGTCGCTCGTCTGCCTCACAACACTCTTCACTTCACTTCACTTCACTTCTAAACGATCCTTGTACGTACTGATAATTCCTCCACTGTGACCCAGTGTTGCCAGATTGGAGGAAATGTCCCCATTTTGGGGAAATCTGGTGCTCTCTGGGGAAATTTTGGAGAAATGGGTTTTTAGGGGAATTTTGGGGAAAAATTTTTTCCTTGGGGGAAAACCTGGGGAAAAAAACCTCGGAAAAAAAGTTTTTTTTCGTATTTAAATTCGCGTCAAGAAGTAGTGGGAACATTGTTTGTGTATCAAACAGCGTTGGGTTAGCTTTGCTCATCTTCATGGAATTCGCATTTCGCATTATGTGGAACATTATGCTATGGATTTCGCATTAATGTTCTGCGTGAGTAACTAGTTGATACGTGAAAAAGGTAAAAACAAGTGTGATGAAGAGTGTTCTTGGATAAATATATACAAAAATTATAGTTTAAATATACATGCAGAAGCAGAGTAGTAAATGCGAGTAGAAAAAAAAAATTGGTTATTTCTTATCTCTCGGTCAAGCGCTTGTATTTATGACTAGTGGCACTCGCACGGCTTTGCCCGTAGTAGAAAATTAAAAGGTCTTTTGGTCCCCCTGTATATTTACAAATGATGCATGATGAATTTCTCGCCAATTGGTTTGATCACGTTACGGTTCCACGTTATGATAACTTGGTAATTTACTCGTCCATCTTATGATAATTTTGCTCGGGAAAATGTTCTTAAAATTGGAATAGAAAAAGAACAAAATCAAATTTTCAAAAAATCGCTTAAAGGTGCACACTAGGGTGGGCCGAAAAAACTTTTTTTGGAAATCTGTTTTTGGATAGTGCGGAAAAGTTGCTATATGGGCCCGTTATTACCCATAAAAAATTTCGCTAAATTTGTTTAATATTTAGCCGACGCTATTTGATCTTGAAAAACTGATAAAAAGGGCAAAAATGCATTTTTCAAAAAAAGAAAAAGAAAATAGGGGGGGGGTTTAAAAATAAAAGTTTGAAGCTAGTTTCAGCAAACATTAGAAGTATCTGTCAGTGAATTAGTTGAAATCCTCAAAGACTTTTATACATTCATAGAATATTTAGCTACTCTCCTTTAAGACTGACACATGGGAAAAATGAAAAAAAAAAAAAGTAGTTTCAAAATAAGTAAATACTGAAATGTTACGCAATACGTTACTTAGAAAAAACAGTGAAAATTCAATCAATTTTATGCGACATTTGTGCGCCAATTTTAAAAAATGCACACACTCAAATAAAAAATAGTTACATAAGATGCTAATTTTTTAATCTTCGGTTCCAATTGTTTCTCCTGGATAATAAACGGCGCTCAACTGCTTCTATTATTCCTAAGATTATGTTATAACTATTTTATATATGTTTGACAAATAGAGCCCTTGAGTATTAAAAAAATGTGAATCCTCTGAAGTCTTTTAAACGGGAGCCGGACATTTCGAATGTCATTGCATTATTATCTTTGTTTTGGTATACAACACGACTGTTACGCAGAAACGCGCGAAAAAGAAAGTAACGCGAGCAAGCACAAGTAGTCTTCTATTTGGACCTGGAAGAGATTTGTCTCCTCCCGATGCTTTATTTCCTCCAACATATGAGGACATTCAAAAAATCAGTAATCCAACGTCAGAAAGCACAAATATTGCAAGATATTGCAGACACGTGTTTCGGTGTTATAAGGAACACCTTTTTCAATGCAAAGAAATGTGAGCTTCTGGATGAAAAGTCATCCGAGAAAAGCAACACGGTGGAACAGGAGATAGTATAAATATCAAAAACTAGAAATTAAACAAAACAAAAAGATAAAATGACACCATGGAGGCAAAATTTATTATATAATTCCATCAGGAAAAAAACCGTTCAGTAATAAATTTTCCAAGAAAACCCATAAACAATGCAAAAAGTCAAAAAATGAAACCATTCTGAATAAATTAGCAATAAATTTACCAGCGGGAAAAACTATGTATGAAAGCAATGTATCAAATGGAGAAATGCATTTAAGAACAAAGTGAAGGATAAACATATTGGAATTAGTTAATCACCAAACGAAATAAGAAAGCAAAAAATGAAAAAAATAAAAGTAAGAAATGTACGACGTTTACATAAAAAATATAAAAACTAAACCAATTTTAACAAAGGAGTCCACACAGAAGAAAAATAGGGAATTGCAGTAAGATCATTGACTAAATTAGAACGGTTCCTCAGGATGTGGAAAGATTCCCAAAAATCAAGATCCAACGAATTGGGGCATTTTTGGATAATTTGATAAGAGTTAAAATCAAAAGAATGATTCGATTCCCAACAGTGTTGAGCAATACTGGATTTATTCAGCTGTTGTTTCCTCACATAGTTTTGATGTTCTTTTAACCGAAATTTCAAAGAACGGCGGGTCTGTCCGATGTATTCGAGTCCGCAATTGCAAACAATTTTACACTGTGTTGCAACAGAGCCCCCTCTTATAATGCATCTAAAAGACCAACAATTGAAAGAAATGTGCAAATGTGCATGTTTCTCGAAACAGCCTACAGCTGTTTCGAGAAATTTCCCTGTCACACGGAAGCTGTGAAACGTTGTGTGAAACTAATAACCGAAGCTGCAATATAAGTTCGTGGTGAAACTGCACAAGATGGATACATTCGTGCCAAACTTCAAGCTAGGAAAGAACTTCCATCATTTGATAACAAGGGACAATATTATTCCAAAAAATAATATTCTTTATGCATGAGGTATTATAAATCAAATTTGAAGATTTCTTTTTCAAAATTTTATTATCTTTATATGTAATTCTGAAAAATGTATGATATTATTGCGTGATAATAATTACTATGATTAATAGTGCTATGTAATTAATTAGTCTATGATTTAATTTTGAAAAATAATTTTCACACTGGTTTTTAAAAAAATTCAATATTTTTTCATTTTTCTCCAATTTTTTGATGTCCGAAAGGAGCGGTTAAATGCTCATTAAAAGCAATGAAACATTTTATGGGCTCGAACTGGCTCATTATGTAACATTTTCGGTGCATTCCAGCAAAATATTTGAAGTTTAGTTTTTTAAAAAAAATTTCGAAAAAAATTTATTTTTCTCATTTTTTTCGGTTTTTTAGTGTCAAATAGCGCCGGCTAGATATTTTTTAATATCCAACAACTTTTTTGTGAGTGCTAACTAGCTCATCACGCAACTTTTGCGCGCTATCCAAAAATTAATTTCGAAAAAAAATTTTTTTTGGCTTATTTCGGCCCACCCTAGTGCACACTCCCATGCTACAAACTAATTCTTTGCCAAGTTTTATGAAAATCAGCCGAACGGTCTTGGCGCTATATGCGCGTTAGAAATCCGGACAGAGAGATATCCAGACAGAGAGACTTTCAGCTTTATTATTAGTAAAGATAAAGAAAGATAAAGATAAAGAAGACAAAAAAAAAAAAGCGAAAATGTGAAGGAAAAAAAGTTGGGGAATTTTAAAGGAAACTTCGGCTATTTGGGGAAACAAAAAATTTCAAGAGACAAAAATATTAGAGGAAGTCGATTCATTTTATGAAAATATTAGTGAAAAAATAATTTTTACAGTTGGGGAATTTCGGTAGAAAACATCGTTATTTGGGGAAAAGTTGAAAGGGAATTGGGGAAATCTGGATTTGTCCATCTGGCAACACTGCGTGACCTCAGTGAGCTTTCTACACCGTGACCTCCCGATTAAGAAAGATCGATAGTGGTTTTGTTACTCTTAGATTTCCAACCTGGTAAAACTTTTGAAAATTCAATTCGACACACTGAAAAATATAATAGAAAAAAAGTTACTTTTAAATCCGATGTGAGAAAAATAAATGTGTAAGCGTTGACCCCATCGAAGTATCTTTTTCTGCAATGCACGTCGTACTGTCTCTAAACTGTTATAAAAACTGTATAGTCTGGTTTTATAATTCTTACACTTGCCTATTATTTAACGTTAAATTTAGCAGTAGAATGATGTTAATTTTCGCTGTTTGAAAATTGCACCGAGTATAGATATTGCAATGAGGAAACTGCAAGACACCATAAATTCGTGCCTTTCTGTTGCCATCTGACTTTTATTTAAAAGTGGAGAAATTATCTATTGAATTAAATATTACAACTAGCCTGTTGGTTCAAAAAAAAAAAACAACGAGAAATTTGAAAGCCCTACACTAACGCAATTAATAGAGATGTTTGAATAGAATTATGGCTATTATTGGTCCGCTCAGTATTATTGTGGTATTAAGTAGTATCACATATTTATTCATATTTCGAAATAACTATGTTTAAATTATTTGTTTAATGTTTGTTTGCAACATGTGGAATATATATGTCTATAAAAATAAAAAAATAATAGATTAGAAAAAAAAAACATGCTTTTGTAACAAAATGAACTAAAAAGTAAAAAATAATCTTTGGCAAACACTTAATTTTAATGTAATACAAAAAACCGTGGGGTGTTGTCTATTTCCATTTTTGCATGGGCAACAAATGGAAGAAATGCCAAACAACTGATAAGAATCCTCCCACACTTTTTCATATTACAGTAAAATTAAGTGTTTGGTCAATTACTTTTTATATTTATTATCCGAAGATTATTTTTTACTTTTTAGTTCATTTTGCTAATAAAGCGTGTTTTTTTAGTTATTTAATTTTTTAAATTATTTTTATTTTTATTTTTTATTTTTCTTCTTTTTTTCTGTTTAGTTTAACTTGTTTTACGAAAAAATATTCATTTCAACGTAATTCAAAATCTTTTATATTCATGAAATTTGCCACCCCCCCCCCCCCCCGCCCAAAAAAATAAACAATCTACTTCGCAGCAATTGAAACGCGTTCTCTCGAACTCAAAAAGAATAATTATACTCCTTAAAGTGTAATAGTCAAGCTCTAAAAACATTCAACTGCGCCGATAAATTGCATGTCGAGTAATTGGCTAATCCACCTCAATCATCAATGCATGTGCGCGGCAATCATATTCATATGAATTTGAAAATTTGAGATACATTTTAATAAAATTATTGATCAATAATGGCCTGACAACAATGAATAACCAACTGAAGGCTCATCTAAGTTTTGGCATGAAATTAGTTAAAAACAAATATAACTCATGTTCTAATTACCTTGGAACATTGGAACAAATTTTGTCTGATACAGAAAAATCAAAAGTTTTTATAGATAATTTTAAATAATTTTTGGAAGCATTTTTTAATACATTTTATTCTTTTTCTTTTTCACTTTGTTGGATTTATACCAAAATATTGTTTAAAACTGGAATAAACTAACAGTTAATAGTTAATTAATTAATTTGATTACAGAATATTGCACTGTCATCAGGTCTGAGGTCGAGTACCAAATTTCAAAAATACGATCGCAGGAAGTTGGCGAAACTTAAGTTGCAAGATGCTGTTACAAGATACATACATACATACAGGTGAAGCTAATAAAAACGCGTTAATAATGAAAAAGAAGTGAAACACGCTTAATTGGAGCTTTTCTGAAACAAACATGAAAAAACCTGCTGTAATAATGATAGGTAATGGCTAAAGTGAAAGCATTCCAACCTCATCTGAATCTGCTAGCATGACAAGGCGACACTTTAAAACAATTTACTTATCCAGAATCGTCTAAATCATTCTATCTCAATCCCGAATAGATACGCAGGTATCCAAAAGCAAAACCAAGAAAAAAATACCAATGCCAGTAGTTGTCAAAAAGGAATAACTGTTATCTTAACAGATAGTTTTGGGAGACTCATCAGACGGAAACTTCTGTAGTTCAGATGGAGACCAAGATCATTTAGTTCCAGTTGGTGATAATAAGAAGCTTGAGACGGATCACACTGTGTTCGTGTTGGTAGCAAAAAAAAAAAAGAAACATTGTATGCTTGTTTGTTGGAAAAGTTTAGAGCAATAATGCTTCAAGTGATAAAAATTACATTTAAGGGCCGCAGTTTACATTTTGTTACTGTTTTTTTTAGTTATGTCTTTATTGCTGTACCAGATGTCACTACTGTATGTCAAGTATATTCAATTTCGTACCAAAGGCTCATACCAAAAATGGCAACAATCATTCATAGTTTTCTAGGTAAATTCAGATTCGTTCAGTTTTCTAAATCGAAAAATGCGTGTCTCACTGTTCCTACTTAGGGAGCTGTGCCCTCTTACTGGAGGAACAGTGAGACAAAACTGTTCTTCGTTTTTATTTTATTTTTTGTTTGTGTGAATTCGTAATTTTTTCACGATCCATTTTCATAACACTTTTTACTACCACAAATATTGCACCGTTTGAAAGCAATTGGTTGCTGTGTGCTTTAACAATACAAAATACAATTGTTATTTCGTGCCTCATAGTACCCACTCTTCCCCTACTCTGTATTCACTTAAAGACATCCTTTTCACGATTTTATGAATATCTCGTTGGAAATCGTTACTAATAATAAAGCTCAAAGTCTCTCTGTCTGGATGTCTGGATCTCTGTGACGCGCATAGCGCCTAGACCATTGGGCCGATTTTCATGAAATTTGGCACAAATTTAGTTTGTAGCATGGGGGTGTGCACCTCGAAGTGATTTTTCGAAAATTCGATTTTGTTCTTTCTCTATTTCAATTTTAAGAACATTTTCCGGAGAAAAATTATCATAAGATGACGAGTAAATTACGAAATTATCATGACGTGGGATGGGAGAGTGAATGAACATAGCCAATTGGCGATAAATTCATCATCCATTATTTGTAAATTTACAGGCGAACCAAATGACCTTTTAATTTTCTACTATGGGCAAAGCCGTGCGAGTATCACTAGTATAATATATAAGTGTCAACCGTGTAACACGGTAAATTCGAACCGTGTAGTATGGAAACCATGTTGCACAAGTGTTTTTTTAAAAGCATTTTTTAACTTATTTTTAAACTAAATAATCATGTGCATAACATAAATCAAGTCACTATCTATCGTATTGTATCGAAACTCTTTTCGTGTTGTACGAGACTTTGAAATAATGCAAATCAAGTAATGTGTCCTGTGTTATACCGATACCAAGTCTTAAGGTACAAATTTATAATCGCAGAAATTTCGGTTCATTTAAACATGCAAAAGAAATCCGGGAACCAAAACATGCAACAGCCCCACTGATCTAAAATTAGATTTGCTATAAACGATACAACTTAATTATCTTAAATTCAACATACCTGAAATTGAAACTTACGCAACAAGAAAACTTTCTTTACTAAGAACGAAACGTATATTATCAGAAAGTCAATTTGAGCTTTTCTGTAGCAATAAAGTTCGTCTGAGCAACAACAGCGAAACAAAGTATGAAATAAAATAATTGTGTTGTTTCCTTAGTCAAAAGTACTACTATTAGTCACTGATTGAGTCACTAAATATAGTCACTATTAGTCACTAAATTGATAGAACAAGCAAAAAAAAAAACATGAAGCGAGGAAAAAAAAAAAAAAACTTTCATTTTCCCAACACTTAATTTATAATAATTATTTTTTTCAAATGTCCGATTTTGAAAATTAGGCTTGGTCTTTATGACGTCACAAATAATGTACTTTGGCGCATCTGTCTATCACGTTTCCACGTTATGATAATCTGGAAGCGAATTAAATATTGCTTGCTATCAACCACATCGTTGCCACTACACGTGAGTAAAAAAGCGAATTAAGTATTTTTCTCTGTTAATGGCATCAGAGAATGGCATTTCTTCATTTGTGATGTTATCGAGAGAAGCGTAAAAAATGAAAGCACATCGATTAAAATATTTTTTTCAAAATGTTAAACTTCATCAAATTATTTAAAAAACGGTCAGACCCTATGTTTTTAAGCATGCTCTTTCAGAAAAAAATACTTTTAAAACTTCGGAAACGACCCCTATAAAATTATTAAATTTATATTATTTCATATTTTGTTTCGGCTACATTTTTTTATTTATCATTTGCCAAATTTTGCTTATATTTAATCCTAATGTTATTTTCTTACAATAAACTGGAAACAAAATAATCTAAATATTTTCGCTTTTAGAGCACTGATGAGAAACATATATTTTTTTAATGTTAAAATTTAGTGTTACATGGGCAAACTAAAGTTTTGAGCCGGACACAGACGCATTTTTTCGTATCCCTTTCATAACGAGCTGATGTGTGCATCACATGACTTCTTTTTACTCCGATTTAATGTTATTTCCTCGTTATTGCAATTTTAATGTGATTCAATAGTTAACTCTCTAAATATCACCAACAGTGGCCAAATTAAAACCAGCTTAAAAACATAAAAAAAAATCACCAAATTTGTTGCCAAGTTGGTGACAAAACTTGGCGACCAAAAGACTGGCGATATATCGCCAAATTATAACACCACTTGAGTTGCAACGAAATTAACAATGATTTCCCCCCAAAAATGTGCAAAATACCCTTTTAGAAACACCCGAATGCAACCAAAAGGAGAGGTGCACAACTAGACCCCAGTAAGAATCTACGTGCCAAATTTCAACTTTCTTGGCACGTTCTAGGACTTACCGTTCTTGAGTTATGCGACACATACATATGTACATACAGACGTAACGAGAAAACTTTTTGTAATTAACTCGGGAAACGTCAAAATGGATATTTCGGGCGTCTATACGTTTTTAGGTATATATGCACGTGTGGTCGGGTCGAAAAAAAAGACTCAACATTCATTCGGGGTGAGCAAAATGGAAGTTAAGGTCGATTTTTGAGTGAAAAATTTTATGCAAAATGGAAGTTAATGTCGATTTTTGAGTGAAATTTTTTTGCGAATACAATACTTCCTTTTTGGTAAAAGGAAGTAAAAACAAAGTAAAAATATTTTTAGAGTTAATATCATCAATTTTTTTAACAGTGTGTTGAGCAAAAATGAAATTCGGTCTTTTAAAGTTTGTATTGTACCAAAACTGTGTAGTATTAAATTCAAGCTTGATACCGTGTAATATCGAATACGTGTTATAATACTCTCAAATTTGGTACCGTGTAATATCCAAACCATGTACAAGTATCGTGTTATTCGAGAGACCCCAGTGCATATAAATCGGGTAACAAAAAGAAACTTCTTCACAAAATCAAGAAAGCAAGCCTCTTTGTCTACGCCTAATCTTTTCAGGACTCTATTCAATTTTCTACCAAACCGTTACTCCGATAAAGTTTTCCCATCACAAAATGTCAAGGTTTGTCGTTAGGATTTAAAATCCTACACCTTAGAAGCTTGGATATTTTTCAACCCAGTTTTTTTACGCCACGACTCATTGGAGTAAAATAATACGATAGATCAGCGGATATCAAACTTTTCCAGGCTACTGATATTTTATTCCTCTAAATTTGGAATCAGAGTCAAAGGCTCTAAAGTTCCCTTAGTAGGAGCCATTTTCCCTTCGACTTCGCAGCTCTGACTACTTTTACTTCATCTGAGAAAAAATTTTTGAAACCAGATTTCAAGAAAAATACGAGATGTTCAGTCACTGGTCGGTCTATCCGACTAAAACATGAAAAACATTGGTAACAATAAATGGAAAGAGGAGTAACAACTCAATGAATGCGTCTAACCAGTGGTAAAAACCCGAAATTTTTTCTTTGAAAACTGCTGCTATCAATTCATCCCGGGAAAAACTTAGGAAACTACATTTTATTTATTAAAAAAAAAGGAAACGAAAAGTAAAAAAATGCAAAAGGTTCATTTAATGGGGTTCGTTACGTTCATTCAGTGGTCGGACTATGTTATTCAGTCGCAATGATCCAATACAACGAATAGTTTACCCTCAGTTTGTCCGACATTTAAAATCCCCCCCTTTAATATATCAAAAGGTAAGATTGAAACTGAAAAAAAAAAGGTGGAATTAAATTTAATATCGGTGAAACTGGGGGAGGGGGACACCTAACAAACGAAAAAAGCTTTAAACGTTTTGCATTTCTAAATGACCTTTTAATAAAAATAGTATTAACGATACTATGCTTGAAAATGTACCTAGTATTACTTATTGATTGTAAAAAAAAAAAATAAAAACCGTATCCAATGCAAGAGACAAAATAAATTTGTTAAAGCTTTCAAGAAAAATAAAAAGCAAACAATAACTAGTAATAATCTGCAAGATCTTAAAAATGGTGAAAGACTTGTAATAATCGTAAAATGTAATGAAATGTCCCACAAACATCCATATAAAAACGTTTAAGAAAATATCTTTTCTGAAATGAATATTCATGATTTTAAACAAACTATTGAAATTAAAAAGTAATTTAAAATATTTCGTTGGAATTGGCATCAAATGATAAGAATTAATATTAATAAACTTGGGGAAAAATGACGTTACTAAAGTACATTTAATTAAAAACTCATGAATTAATTAAATAGCTTTTGACCTTCTTTGAAGCATAATAACTTTTCGACAGTGTTTGACAAGTATTGAAATGCGCAGGGTAGTTTTAGAAACGAAGTAGATCAATACTATTTTGCGTTGAGTGGTTGCATAAACTCTTTTTTTCTTTTTTGAACTAAAAATGACTATTGACTTTTATACTATCTTTGATTTTTCTAATGAAAAGAATGTTATTACCGGAACAATTTTTGCCAATATTTTTCGAGAATTTTGCAGTTTGAAGATAAAAAGTAGTATATGGCTTTTTTTTTTTTTTTTTTTTTTGCATTTTTTTCATCTATTGCACTTTAGCTTTACTGTACAAGCTTGCTTATTTGGTTTCCACTGAAAATAAAGCACAAGAAAACTTCAAATTCCAACAAGTTCCGATTGTTAGTATGTAGTCCAAAACACGTTTCTTCAAATATATCAAAAACTCATTTCTGCAAATACTACGCTTTACCTTCCCATGTCATAGATAGCACAATTCAGGATGAAATTTAAATCACAAGGCCAAGGAACCAACGTGTTGGGCAAGAATCGAGCCCGCGACATCCTTTACTGCGTGCAGCTAGCTGTCGGAGCTGGCACTTCTGACCACTTGGCCACGGAAGCCTCAAACAGCAAGAAAAAGCGGAATATATATTAAAATGAGTAAGAAAGCGTATGTATAAACTAACTAAAATATAGGGTCTGGTGGGGTAAAGTGGTCATAAAATCGTATGTTTTCAACTTAGGTGGATAATAAATGCAACAAATTCTTTAAACACTTCAACTTTTTTTGTTGTTATTTTACATTGCATTATTAAAGAACACGGTACATTAAATTTTAGGAAGAAAAATATTGATTTTAGTAGTTTTATAGAACTTCCTTTTCCCTATGTTTTTATGACCACTTTACCCCATGGGGTGGGGGAAAGTGGTCATAGCATGGGGTAAAGTGGTCATAGTTAAAAATAGTAGCAAAACCATTATAAAAAACCCTAATACTTGTATGTTTCAGTTGTTTTTATAATTACAAGTATATTCACGAGTACATGTGTACACGAATATATACGTGTTGTGTTATACACGAGTAAACACGTTCCTATATGAGTAGATACATGTATACATCAGATACATGCATGCACGTGCCTACTCCAGTATATACGTATAAATACGAGTATATAAGCATGTATACTTGATTACCTACAGGAGTCTATACGTGTCTACATAAGTACATACGTATCACATGTATATACGTGTCACGTATATGTACGTGTCACGTGTATATACGAGTATATACGCGTATAAACGAACATCATATGCGCGTATGCACTTGTATCTCGAGAAAATACGTGAATACTTGAGTATATATGTGTATATTAGAAGTATATACGCATATATAAGTGTACGTACATACATATACGGGTGTACACGAGTTAATTCGTGGATACATCCAGTGCGTCTGTGTGTCTACTCACGTATATATAATATGGAAGCACGAGTATATACACATGTACACGTGTACACACGATTATATACCTGTATAGACGTATATACGTACATTATCGTGTATATACAAGTATATGTATGTGTACACGAGAATATACGCTTATATACATGTCGGCCTACAGAGTGAATCTAAGCTCTTGGGCAAAAATCAAAGGGGTGTGAGAGGGGAGGATAGAAAGATAAGAAGCAAAGAATCATAAGGAAGTTATAATCACTGACGGGCTACATGCACACAAAGCCAGGAGGCAAAGCAGGGCACAAATTTGTTGCACACAGATGATTTTACCTAACATTTTAGTTTTTAAGAAATATTTAGAGCAGTTGTTGAAAGTTACGGTCCGTAGTAGCTCTAATACACGCATCGCAACAAAGGCGCAGCGGCTGATGAAAAATTTTCAAAAGTCTCGTTTTTGCAACAGAGAGGGATCTGTAAATGCGACGCATGATGTTTTTCAGCTAAAGGCCGTAAATTTCATCAATCGGTTTAAAACTTTCTTAAGTCCTAAAATGTTGTGTAAAATTGCATTTGTGTAATATATATATATATATATATATATATATATATATATATATATATATATATATTATATATATAGAAATTTGTGACTTTTTTTGCATCCATCAATTTCTCACTTTGCGTGCATGTAGCACGTCAGCATTGTGTTTGTGACCATATGTTCCTTATTAACTGTTCCTTCTTCTCCTCTCCTCTAACACCTTTTATTAATTTGCTCAAGAATGCAAACTCAACCTGTACACTTTTATATCATATGCTTGTACGTAAGTATCTACTCGAGTACGTACGCGTATATACGTGTCTACCTGAGTATATAAGTGTTCTTATATATACGAGTATAAGCAAGTATATGCGTGTATAGTAGAATGTATAGCTGTGTGGATAAAAAATATTTGCAGATACCCATATATGTATTCATTGGCGCATTTATGTGAATACGTCTATGTACATGTCTACACGAGTATATATGCGTATATATATACGCATATACTCGTATATTTAACCCCGTTTACTGTAAAAACAATACATATTGAGTAAAATTAATATTTAATTTGTATCTGCCTTATACCTAAAGATTAAGTGACATTAGAAGAACAATATTCGTTAAGCCTAATATTATGACCACTTTACCCCATCTTACTTAAATTGTTCTAAAAAATTATCTAAAATAGATTCAGCTAACTGCTAATGAGTAAGAGTTCTTGAGAATTGTAGGAAGCTTCTTGTACAGTCAATCTGTTCCTAATTCTAACAAACAAAATTTCCCAAGGATGTTAAAATAGGTGTTTAGATTTTAAAATTTTTCATGTTCACGCAAAATATTTTTTTTTACCAAATAAAATTTTTCCAGTTGTAAAATTTTGTATTCAAAATGTAGTTTCTAACTGCTTTACTCTAAAATAAAAGTTTCACATTCATTCGAACGTTTATTTCCAAGCTATAGCCATTTATTTGACGTATGACCACTTTACCCCATTGACCACTTTCCCCCACCAGACCCTAAGAAAACGTTTGCCAATATTTCCATTGGTGCAATGAGAACAAACATTTAGCTGCGAAAAAAGCATTGACTTTTACCTTTTGTAGAGTTTGCTATGGAGTCAACGAAAAATATAAGCATTTTGTCCATAGACGGTATGGATGGATATAATACGTTTTGTCCTGTAAACTTATAATCTCAAACTTTGCCATAAAAAGTCTCTTTGTTACTTATTTGCTGCACACATGCTTTAAGAATTACTATCATATCTTCAGAATGTTGATTTTAGAACACACATATACACATAATGAGAAGTTTGCAGTGCATTGATTGTCACAAAAAACAGGACCTTCCATTTCTTTTTAAATGTACATAAAATTGCCGGAAGAAAGCAATAATACAAACAATTTTCGCTCTTTTTTTTAAAAAGCATTTTAGCAGATACAAACCAAAGAAATACTACAGAAAAAGTTCACTTACCTTATATTTGTTTGAAGTAAGCAAATCTCGGATTGCTTTTAGTTGATAAATGTTAAGTTCAAAAAACCTACTCATGTTTGATCAAGAATTTCATTTTTTCTTCATGAACTATGATCTATTTTCCAGAATAGAGCTTTTCAGTTCATATAAAGTTACATATCAGATACGTTTTGCAATGGCTCAGCACTATATTATTTCATTTCCTTTGAGTAAACCGAAAAAAAAAGGGATCCCCAGGAGGAGTTTTTATGTATACGGATACTTAAGCAACATTTGTTTCGAAACTATTACTCAAAAAACAAGATGGATTTGTTTTCAGGTGATTTGAAAAAATATCTTTAAGCTTTTGATATGGTGAATCCATGCAGAATTGTGGTAACTGTTAGCCAAAGCCCCCCCCCCCCCCGTTCAATTCTTTAGAGACTGAAACCTTTCAACTTCAAAGAGTAAATAATGTGTTTCTGCTCTAAGCTGCAGTTTTGTTTCCTATTTTGTTTAAACAACTTCTATTTTTAAACCATGCCCTCACGATGGTATATAACCATAAATAATGTAATCTGCCGAATTCTGATATAAATGCATCTAGAACTAAGCGAACCTATGCTCCTGTATCACATTATCAATTTTTAACACCGGATCAAAATATCTTCCAATTGAATTAAGGCGCTCATCATTTCAATAGTACGTTCCAAAAATTTAAAATTTACATTAATGTATTTTAAGCCCAGACGCGTTGGAAAAACGAATAATAGAACTGAATTGCAGAAAACTTTACTCTTAATTTTAAATTTTGAATGTGAATGAGTAAAATTAAATAAGTAAACAAATAAAATAAAAATTGTTTATGCAATACAAGGACAACTAATTATTCAGCTTTTCTATGAGAGAATTTCTTTAACCGAAGCTAAGAAAATCGAAAAAAAAATCAAAAGAAATAGGATCGCATCAACATCTGAACAAATGATGTATATCAATATATATATATATATATATATATATATATATATATATATATATACAGTGAAACCTCCCTTAACGGACACCTCTAATTAACGGACATTTTTGCAAGTCCCAGTCCCTCAATATAGGCCCTTCCATGTAATTCACTCTGAATAACGGACACTCCGAATAACGGACAGTTATTTCACAAAAAATTTCCCTTGCGATCGTAGCACTTCCGGTTTTTTTTTTCTTTTCACAGAATATCTTAGTAACTGCTTGCATTACAAAGCTTTTCATCCTCCACAACTGATATCCCCTCCCCCCCCGTCATTTCCTTATCACTGTTTCTTGGAATTAAAAGGGAATTGGAATTAAATGAGCAGAGGCAGCGATTGGGGCTTAAAAGTTGGGGCAGAAAAAAAAAAAGAACTAAAAGGCATGGTACTTTTTGCGGGCAGCAAAAAAAGAAAAAGAAAATAAAAGTCATAATTTTGTAACTGCTACTTTTGAGAGTATTGAAGCAGATAAGTGAAAACTGATGTCAGTCTAACAATTAACGTACGTTTTTCTTCAGATTTTAATGAATTTTGTACACAATAACTATTCAAAAGTTACGATAAAAAAGAGGAAATTGGGCGCTTTTTCTAATTGGGGCTCTCAGGAGATGCAATTGAGCAGACCGGCGCCGGTAGTAGTCGGCTTTATGGCGCCGTGGTTTCGTTGGGTTGTTTAATTTTTAAGGCATGAAAAAGAGTTGCCCATATTCAAGGTCATATTGCCAACTGTCAATCATGCATCATGCAATAGTGATACTCGAGATAAAATAAATAAATTAACCATAAAAAGTGTGTGTGTGTGTGGGGGGGGGGGGGGTTGCTCCGCCGAATCGCTGCCGTTGGTAATGCAAAAAAGAGATGTCAAACTGTTTACTTTAATTGATTAAATGCTTTTTAAGACAAGTGTGTGCTGTCAGTAACCTTTATTAAGAAAAAACAGATTAATTACACGTGACGTAAAATGTAGTAAACCTTTCGCAATTGTTTCGATTGTGCTCTAAAAAGGGAACAACAGCCCATTTTGAAAAAGGTAAATTAAGTAGCTCCTCCTAATAGCGGACACCTCCCAATAACGGACAAAACTTCTAGTCCCTTGACTGTCCGCTATTGGGAGGTTTCACTGTATATTGAAAAAAGGGGGTAAGGCATCTCAAATTTCACTTTCTTATCTCGTTGCCAGCGATTAAAAAGTATTGTTAGATTTTGGAATGAAAACGAAACGATTTCCTGTAATACTTACTAAGGCTTTGACTCACTTCACTTCAATTCAAAAAAAAAAACGTCCCTAGTGTGCGTCATTGTTAAATTTTCGGAAATGGCAGTTTTTTTTTAAATTCAATAATTTAAATTAAAAAAAATTCTGCATTTTTTCTTTTTTTTTGATAAATAGATCTTAATGTCTGACATAGGGGCCAACGTTTTCTTGAATTCCACTGAAACAAAATAAACAAATTGAAAAACATATAGCCTATGTCGAAAGTTCATTCAAACCGAACTTGTTCGAAGAAAATCCGCGCATCTGTTCAGATTCTGTTATGCAATAAATTTTCCTATAGGCTCTAATGTTAAGTTTTATTTATTGTGCTCAATACTGAACTCAAAAATACTCAAATCAAAGAATGAACTATGAGAATGAGGTATCGTGGTCGATATTTTTTTGAAGAAGACAGTGGACTATTGCTCCTAAAGTTCGCGACATCTGCCAATTTCTCGTCAAATTTGGCACCACAAATTAGTCGCCAACAACGATACTAACTTGACAAAGCAGCACCGATTTTTCCTCAAACCAATTCGCAACTCCATAAACTATAATGGGCGCTGCAGGCACTGTCTAATGGCGGAAGAAAAAGGTAAAACAAACAAATGCCATAACTTATAACTTACTTTAACGCTTAGTGAATGACAATAATTTTTCATCGTGATTGTGGGAAGCTTTCGCTTCTATTCCTTTGGAATTCCATTACATCACAAACTGTCTGAAGTCTGTAATTTACCCCAAAGAAAACACGTGGAATGGAATGTTTTACCCTTTTCTTTAGTATCGTGAATGACCGCAAGGTAGCGTATTCGAGCTCTGGAGTTGCGAATTAATTATGCAAGGAAAATGTTTCTTAAGTCTCTCGATAAAGTTTCAAGAAGTGAGCCAGTTTTAAACGACAATGAATTGAATAAACTTGAAATTCACCAAGATTAGAGCAAGTTAAAAGCACAAAATGGCGCCTCTTCACAAAATGTTTAACAAAATGAACTTTATTTTGTTGTAGCGTGGAACATAAAGCTTACTTCATCCTTAAAATATTTTTAAAAAGATACACGTGTACTATTTTTTGATTTTAATCTAACGCAATGTTCAGTCATATTTTCCTAAATTGAAGCACTGAAAAAAAAAGATGGGAAAAAATCTTAAACAGTTCTCATAATTTCTTTTCTTAATTTTTACCGAAAAAAACGAAAGTCAAAAAATACAATGTATGCTTTTATTAGTTCTTTGGCACAAAATAAATGATCCGCAGTCAATTAAGAATTAAAAAATAATCCAAATGTACAATTAGCGACGCAAGTGCACATAAATCCAGCAGCTTTACTTAATTAATTTAATATTTCTAAAAAAGTTCATTAATATAATTACAGTAAAAGGTCATTTAAGAACTTCCGTTGATAGGCTTAGGGAAGTTAATGACTTGTATGTATATTTCGTATTATGAATAAAAGAAAAACCTAAACATTTTCCCCGACGAAAAACCCTCTTTTTTAAATATTGACTTCCGAAGACATTCTTATTTATCAGACTCAAAAAAAGCAATTATTTTGAAGTATTATTCGATATTTTTTTAAATGAAACACCAATTTAATGTACTACTAGGTGTAGGGGAGAGTGTTGTACCCAGGGCTGTGGAGTCGGAGTCGGAGAGTTGGAGTCGGACTGATTTTGAGGTGAAGAAGTCGGAGTTGGAGCCTTTCGAAAACATGCCGACTCCGACTCCGGGTTTCTTTTTTTTTTCTTTAATTTTCACTGACTCTCCTTACAATTTTTAAAAACCTGACTACCAATTAATTTGATTACATGTATAAAGGCCAACTAATAAGAAAATAACTCTCATTGTGGCAGCCAGCTGACTTGATTGTTTATCGAACTTTCTGTAGCAGCTACGCCGCAGTCTCCTAGTTTGCTTATTTTCTAAATTTTTTTAGCTGATAGCAACTTATGCATTTTGTGTAAAATTTACTCCAGGCGTACATGTACCCGAACTCTCTCCGTAATATATAGTGCATTTTTTTTTTTTTTTTTTGAAATTTTTAGGATGAAACTTAAGATTTATTATTAGTGATTGTTTTTAGAATTAAAGTATTTCAATTTTGATAAACTCTGAAATTAAGTTGAGGTGTCACCTACCGGATGGGTGTCCCCCGGGGAGGGGGGAGGACTGCCCCCTCAAGAAAAGTTTTTTGTGTGACTCATTAAAAAAGTTTTTTCTTTTCTCTGAAAACTCTTTCTCCCATTCTTCCTTGTGCTTTCAAAAACTGAAAGCACAGGATTTAATCAACATCTATTTTTAAACATTAAAGGGGAGCAAATTAATCCTAATCCTTTTTATTTTTTAATGATGTTTTTTAGTAATTAACTTTAGAAATCGCAACTATTCTATAATTTGATTTGCAAATTGAATTTCTAACGTTGTATGCATCTTTGGTTCACAATAAAATACAACGCGAAAATTTCATAAAAAAGAATTAATGTTTCAATCTCTGTTTAGTGGTTTTTCCCCTTTCCCATGAAGGGGGGGGGGGTGATTTAAAAAAATAAATTTTAAAAAAAGCCGGAGTCGGAGTTGGAGTCGGACGTTTCAAAATCCTGGAGTCGGAGTCGGAGTCGGCCATTTTTCTTCCGATTCCCCAGCCCTGGTATACCTTGGGACACTTTTATATTTTAATTTTTAACTTCAATCATTTAAATCAAATTGAAAATCTAAAAGTCACATTAAAATACCCCAACATATTTAAATGCAATATATATATTTTTTATTCAGAGAGTTTGAAAATAAAATATTTCCAACCATTTAAAGTAAGAGTTCCAAACTGTCCCTACTTACAACATCCTATTTTTCCTTGGGACACATCCTGTTGTACCATGGACACTCATCAAATTTACAGGAAACAACGATATACTTAAACCGATTTTGCACCAGAAAACAAAAATATATATGTTTGTTTCATGGTAGGGAATTAGATCATGAATAACTAATTATGAATAATGAATAATGAATTATGAGTTATTAGCTAACATGAAATGTGCTTAAAAGACAACATAAGATTGAAACATTTTTCCATGTTCCTAAACATATCTTAATTATTAAGAACCATGCATTTGTTGTACTTTGGAACCAGTCCTAAGTTACAAAATATTTGACTGTCCCAAGGTACAATTACCACGTGGTTTAACAAAAACCATAATGGTGGTCATTCCAGATGCACTATCACTATTTTCTTACAACCGAAATATTTAAAGTACTTCTTTTTTATAACAAAATAAAATTCAGTTGATTAGTTTCACAAATACAAAGACCGAAAATGAAATAAAAATGAAGAAGATATTTACTTTGGAAACATGAAATCTTCTTCTTTTCAGAAAATCGTCAATTTTACTCATTTGATGCTGATTGGTAATATGGTACCATTGAGTGGTGAAGGTAAATATTAAAGATTACAAAAACGTAGCTGCTGAAAATAGATAATTAGAAATCTGCAGTGTCCCAAAGTACAAAAATCTCCCCTACTACGTAATTTACTCTTGAAGTAGCCTTTGTTTAAATGTCTTTTTTTATTAAACTAAGTAGGTATTGCTTTCCTTAGTTTTCGAAATTGCTATTTTCAAAATAATAATTAAAAAAAATCTTGATTCCAGTGAAAACAAAACCGCAGCAGATAAATATTCTAAATTTTATAAATATTTTCAACCGAAATTCAAATCAGGAAACTGAATTAAAAAATCGTTTCTACATAAGGAGAGAACGACTTTCTCTTTATGATTCACAATTCCAGAGCTTGAATACGCAACCTTGTGATGGCTTAATGAACTACCAAAAGAGTTAAAACATTCCGCTTTACGTTTTTCTTTGTAGGGAAATACACTGTAGAAAACTCCGAAACTTTACTGATTATTTCGTTATGTTTAGAGATTACTCAGATTTTTTCTACGTTTCCGGATAACCAAGTATCTTTTCAAAAAAGTTTCCTGACAAGTTGCACAAATGATGAATTTTCACTGTTGTGAAAACATTTTTAGCGACCAGTTTAAAGTTTAACTGAGCGTGTTTATTAAGTCTATCGGCTTGAGTTCGTTTACGGCCCGTCCAGATTGAATAAGCTCCAAAAGAGAGCGAATAATTCATTGGATTGATGCAGCTTTGCAAGGCAAGAATTACAAGCGAGAAGGTTGCTTGGGGCTTACTTGAAATTCTGTTCTAGCCATGGCCATGATAGCATCAATGTTTCTGGTGCTCTCTTGGAAAAGCAGGAAGGTACACAACAATTACATTAACCCCACCTAGTTTTTCTTGAAGTTTTCCGAGACGTGACTGGCTTTAACCAGGGGGGGGGGGGGTTCTCAAATTATTGTTCCAAAGGATGAGGCAGGTGCCAGTGCTCAAAATATGTTCTCAAATGCGTTTTTAAAAACGTGTCCTAAACCTAATAAGTGTTTTGAAAAATGTTTCAAAAGCTGAGCTTTAAAGTGTTCTAAAAAAAGGGACACGTGTCCGTGTTCAAATGTTTTTTGAATTATTTTACATGTTTTGTATCTTTGTGTGTAACTTGTTTGGCAAAGGAAATCGGAAATATTGTTTACGGTTTTATAGCTGCTTTATTTGTAAATTTCTAAATGGAGCCACTAGAGAATTTTAAGAACTTATTTAGGTCTCAAATAAAAATTGTTATGTATATTAACGTTACAGAAACTCGTAGGTAAATGTTGTGATATTTTTATTTTTCAACGATTTTATCCTGATGAAATTCACGGGATATACAATATATTTCAGCCAGTTCGAGGAAAGTTAATTAAATGATTTCCCTAACGCAAATAAATTCGAATAACTCTTACTGACCAGACTTTTTAAGCATTCACCGTATTAGTATTTTGCTTAATAAATAAGAGAAAATATATATTTCAAATCTATCTCAATTATTATCCATTTGCTGTTACAACCTAATAAAAGCCTTTTATCCTTTTATTCTCTGAGAGCTACCGTCTGGAACTATTACCGATGCACATATTCATAATTTAAGGAAGGCATCATATAATGGGGACATGACAATGGGTTTAATGATTAATCCTTGTCAGAATATCGAGACCCAAGAAGCTGAAATGGAGCTGTAATTGTACCAGATACAGATGCCATCTTCAATCAGCTCTTAATCAATAATAACATTTTCAGCCGGCATTGATACGTTTGCAAGTTATTTAATTATTTATTTTGCTAATCGAGTGAAAGAGTGAATTTCACTTTTTTCCAAGTATCTGCATAAAAATGCTTATGTAGGAGAAGTTTTTCGGCTTTACAGACCCTTTTTTACTTCCTTTTACAAACAAGGAAGTATTGTATTCGCGAAAAAATTTTCACACAAAAATCGACCTTAATTTCCATTTTGCTCACTCCCGAATGAATGTTGAGTTTTTTTCGACTCGACCACACGTGGATAAGTGCCTAAGAACGTATAAGACACGTCAAATATCCATTTTGACGATTCCCGAGTTAATTACAAAAAGTTTTCTCGTGACGTCTGTATGTACGTATGCTGCTGCGTACGTATGTATACGTGCTGATATGCGTATGTATGTATGTGCGAATGTGCGGATGTATGTATGTGCGAATGTGCGTATGTATGTATGTGCGAATGTGCGTATGTATGTATGTGCGAATGTGCGTATGTGCGTATGTGCGAATGTGCGTATGTATGTATGTGCGAATGTGCGTATGTATGTATGTGCGAATGTGCGTATGTATGTCGCATAAGTCAAGAACGGTATGTCCTAGAAAGTTGAAACTTGGTAATTAGATTACTAGTGGGTTTAGTTGTGCACCTCCCCATTGGTTGCATTCGGGTGTTTCTATGGGAGTCTTTTGCCCCTTTTTGGGGGGAAATCATTGTTAATTTCGATGTAAACTCAAGTAGTGTTACAATTTGGCGCACACTTGGCGATATATCGCCAGTATTTTGGTCGCCAAGTTTGACCCCCTTATTGGCGACAAATTTGGCGATTTTTTTTTTTTTTTTTTGTAATCTGGTTTCAATTAGGCCACTGTTGGTGATATTTAGAGAGTAAACTATTGAATCACATTAAAAAATTGGAGTAAAAGGAAATCATGTGAGGCACACATCAGCTAGTTTTTCAGTACAGAAGCAGAGATATCATAAATAATTCAAATATGTTTTTTGAAATTACAGTTTATGTTACGAAAGGAGTAAAAAATTATTTTTCAAAAGTGTTCGCAACCTTAATTTGTATTAGTTTTTTCTCATTCGTTCTTTCCTTCTTGCAACAAGATCGCGTCAGCAGAATATGCAAATTGCCAGTAGCATTTAAGCTCCCGGCACTTTGCTTCATTCTTTTCCCTTTCAATTTCAACCCAAGTCAGACTTGGTGGGTTTTTTTCGGCAGCTCAGTTGAGTCTGTCCATTTCTGCCGATTGCTTCGGATTACTGCTCTTGACATGAATATCATAGTTCAATATTTTTAACGTTTCATACTTTGACTTAGAATGTTAGCTTCAGAAGTCATTTGAAGTATAATGAGCTACTTAATATTGTAAAGAGCGTATTCTCAATATTTCGTTTAACATGTCATTGTATATATCATAGCCATAATAAACAAGTTACTTTTAACTTTGGCTCTTCTTGATGTTGCACAAGATAAATATGTTTTTTCATGAAGTATCATACGTCCTGGTTGAGCTTCCACTAAAAGTTAATAAGCTGAGCACTTTAAAAAGCTCACAGTTTAACAGTTTAAAAAACGAATTACAATTAGAATAGAGTAAAATTCTTCCTTTCTCGAAGAGAAGAAGAAAAGAGTTTAGTTCATTAACAAATTTTACGATAAAAAAATCCATCCGAAAGTAAAATGTGTATACTACAGATCTAACAAAGTAATGCCTTTTTTCCTCTCCTTCAAAAAAGTAATTCACTTAGAATTGGAATTTTAATTTGAACAAAAAGAAAAAGGTCCTACTCCCCCCCCCCCAAACACACAAAAAAAAATGTTTAAAAGATAAGCAACGTTTAAAAATTTGTTTTCAAATTCTTGATCTCCAAAATTGTCCAGCAACATAATGTGGTTTGGTTCTTGAATTGGTTTTAGCTTAGGATTTTCCCAAGTTAGCTACCTTTATTACTCCTGTTCCAAATAAGAGAGAAAATTTATACGAACTTCATTTTGTACAGAAAAACAAGCGTTCTACAGTTCCTCTTGGGTCATGTTCGAATAGATTTACCTGTTAACTCGGAATTAAAAGGCATCTAGAGGGCATATCCGAATAAATCAACCGGTTAACTTGGGATCACTGATTACTAACCAGAAACGTTTCATAGAGTTACCTGTTATCCGATTCAATACAAAACATTCTACGGACAACCGCTGTGCTAACCACTGACGCTAGGAAACGTCATGAAATCAAACGTTATGCAAGTCTATTCGAACACAGCAGGAACCACCGGTTAACCGATCGTATCTGAAAACACTCTACCTTCACTGTACCAGTGACGTCATCAACTGTAATGTGATCAACTGTCCTGTTTAACCCGTAACAGGAGAGGTAGAAAAGTAGGACGTAACAGGGGACGTGAGGTCTCAGAGACCGATCAATTTGCAAATTTTTAAATAATCGCGTAATTATCATATATTTCTCTAATTTCTCACAGATGTTCTTTCAACTTTTATTAGCTAGGGGAAAAAATATTTTGGAATTTTTAATCGAAATATGCCTTTTCCGAGGAAATTTTGCTAGAGTCTTAAGAATTTTCGAAAAAATCATATGCTGTAATAAATAACTATCTACTCGTAATGAAAACGAATCTATTATTTATTATTGACTTCATTTTAGTTCTTTAAAATATATAGAACATTTTCGTGCCAGAAAATTAGTTATATCACGGAAAGGGAAATTTTTGACAGCCCTTTAACTGTTAGTATTTTGCGTCGTATTTCGAGGAATAATTCAGCCTTCAGCGTCCCTAGAACATCATTGCGTAACATTTGTGAACATTTCAAACAACTCTCAATCTCATCTAGAATATTTTGCATCTCTTCCACATAATGCGGATAAGATTAAATGAACCTATATCCGCGGTTTCTAACGTAAAGAGCCATGCCTACTGCTGCCGAAAATTGTGAAACGAAAGGACAGGTGCGGTCTCACAGATCGCTTTTAAGAATGCAATGAAATTTGAACCAGATGCACTTGCCAAAAGATACTGATAAGCAAGGGGGTGTTCAAGGTCACAAAACAAAAAGCTAGTGGGAAAAACCAGTCACTCGGACTGAAAATAAAATAAGGGTGATCGAATGAACTTTTGAGCAGTCTGAGAGACCGCACCTCCCCTGTTAAGGGTTAACCAATAAGCCTATTAGAACATGAAGTCAAATAAGCGAAAGAACTGAAGCGAACAAAAATAACACTTACGGTTCAAATTTAACCTAATTGACGGTACTTTGAAAAGTAGCATTTTAGATATAATTTGCACTTCGAAACACATTGGCTTGGGTACATTCGATTTCATGTTGAATAAAAAAAAAATGACTGGAAGCTTTTCGAAAACATCGCATTCTATTGCAATGAATTTCATTCACCCGATGTGTTATCGGGATTTGTACGGAAAAGAGATTTTAATGGTCCTTAATACTGCGCAGTACAAAAGACGACTCTAAATCATCTTACTCCTTTTTGCCCCCGAGCTGACAGAAAGGTAGTTTCGGAGAGATAAATTGGCAGCAGGGGACAGTTGTGAGGCATCTTCGCCTCAAGTGTAATTTTCTTCGAAACACCTGATGGGTTTTGTGTCAATGTAAACTCGTTGATTGAATTGAATAAAATACAATTTCCGTTGATAGTTGCTTAGTTGGACCCGTGGTTGAACTATTTGAACCTCAGGGTTTCGTTTTAAAAGAACTCATATTATGTTTAATGAGTTGATATGTTCAATTAACGGATCATTTTAATGGGATTTCTCATGTTATTAAATGCAGTGCTTTTTTAAGTCTATGAGAAAGATGTAAGACTATACGGTGACTACAAACAAGAAATTTCTATGATACTTCGTCTGAAAATTGCGGCTATAATTGATACGAAAATAGAATCGTCAAATGATCCAAGCAGGGGTGTCCACCTTCCCTAAGAGCAAAAGAGCAACCCCCCCCCCCCAAATCACTAAGACCCCCCAAAAGAAAGAGCTCCCCCAAAAGGAAAATATACCGCTCAAAACAACCCCCTTAAAAATTTTAATGGTGCCCCCCCCCCCCCCGCCCCAGATGGGCACCCCTGAATCCAAGTGTACTTTCCAATAACGCTAAAAAAACTGTATATATAAACTGAGTTGCAAAATAATATACACAACTTGTAATTTTCTGGTTCGAGCTGCGTTTAGTTTTCATGGTAAAATGGACATTGGGTTTCTCTCTGGCAGAATGAATGCAATAACCAGCCAAAATCAATTTGGAAAAAATACATTTTCTGTTGCCAAGGAAAGTTAGAAGAGTTTTCTGCACGTTCCAACGGTCCCTACGTCCATCCACACGGAAAGTAGCACTTGGGAATACTGCTGCGGGCAGGTAAAGAACAGTAACTGCAAGTTTTTTTTTTTTTTTTTTTTGAGCAATCACGATTGCTTATTGCTTTTATTTGACTGTTTTGATGTCCTATGATTTTATTCCCCCCCCCCACCCTCTGCAGCATCACCGTCGACCGGCTCCTCAGATGCTGCTCCTATAGCGAAAACCGTCTCCAGGTTGCATCCATGACCTACACACACGCGCATACATACGCAACTACACGCACAGACACATGCACATACACACATGCACACACACACACATGCACACACACACACATGCACACACACACATACATACAACTACACACACATACACAAACACACTCACAAACACATACACACAAGCATACATACAGACACCTACACATACACACACAAACACATACACACACGCATACATACAGGCACCTACACATACACACACAAACACATACACACACACATACACACAACTACCCACACATTCATGCCTGCACACAGACACAAATACATATGCCTACACACACATACACATACCCCGCCCCAACGCGCACAAACACTCATACACACAATTACTCACACGCACACATGCACACACAAACACATACACATACATACACCTACACACACATATACAAACACACACACAAACACATACACACACGCATACATACAAACACCTACACATACACACACATACGCATATTTACAGGCACCTACACATACACACACATACTCACAACTACCCACACATTCATGCCTGCACACAGACACAAATACATATGCCTACACACACATGCACATACCCTGCCCCCACGCGCACAAACACTCATACACACAACTACTCACACACTTATGCCTGCACACAGACACAAACACACATGCCTACACACACATACAAATACCCACCGTTACACAAACACACAACCCCCCCCCTCCGCAGACACGCCTACATACACACACACACTCGTGATTGCGAAAAACATAATTCGAATTCAAAATGACAAAATTCAAATAAATTTTTTTTTTTTTGTTTTTTGCATTTTTGTCATTTGTTGTGAATTATTTTCACTGTACAAGCTAGCTTACTTGGTTTCCTCTGAAAAAAAGGCGCGAAAATTACGTCTATTTCCAACATTTCCCTTTTGTTAGTACTGAATCCACCACACATTTCTTCAAATATTTCGAAAACTCCTTTCTGCAGATACTGCTGTTTGCCTGCCCAAAGCAGAATAGCATCTAAATAATTGTGTACGTATAATTTTATGACTAGCTGTTTCTTCTGATTTAAACCCGGTGGAAAACTTTTGGAGCTTACTGGTTAGAGCAATTATGCAGTAATTTCGGGATTAAAAGCTTTTATCATCAACCACAGGAAAAAGTCGCCCAAAACACAGCAAAAGTCCTAGCCCGTTCCTTACCAGACAGAGTTTTTGCATTAACTAGAAAATCTGGTGCATACTCTGGCTACTAATCCATATTTTTTGTCTATGTTCATATCAGTATGCAACACCTTAAAAAGTAAAAATGCAGTTTTCTTGATATATAAAACTAATGCTGGGATTGCATTTTTCTGTATAATGAAAAATTATTGATCTATTTCTAATCTATTTCTAACACCCATAAATCTTAAGATAATTGTATAGCATTGTTTTTTTTTTTTTTTTTTTTTTTTTTTTTTTTTTTTTTTTTTTTTGAGCTTGAAAAACTTAGTGTTCATATCGTTTTGCAACCCAGTGTATGCCTGTGTTCTTGCATGTATACCTTTTGCTTTGAAAATAAGTGCTGCCTAACTACATTTTAGAAAATCGTTTTATTTCCGCGCAACAATTAACTTCTCTTTCCGTTAAGAGTTTTTGATGAAGAAAAACTCCTAATGACCTCCAAGTCATTAACGCAAATTCGAGGCCAAAGACTATTATTAACTGTTTTGCAAGCAGAAAATTCCGATGTCTTTTCACCCCAAAACTCAGCAAACATACTTAGTTGTTAAATGAACATGGTTTTCTTTAAATGTCAGTTGTTTACCAATTCATAGCTGAAATATAACGCTTAATCCTATCGCTTAAATCCATGTGAAACAAGATGAAGTTTATTATTATTATTATTATTATTATTATTATTATTATTATTATTATTATTATTATTATTATTTGTTTTTAACAAAGAGCGAAAGCTAATCATTAATTTATGGTTCAAGCAAAGCTCATTTTTGTGCAAAAGAAAGAAAGTAGCCTGTAAAAAACAAGCAAAGTTATCATAATGAGTCAAGTGATTCGTGTCTTTCTGATAGATACATGGCATCGCACATTTCATGCTAGGATATCTCCTTGACGCGAGACTCTATGATAAAGAAGCAGTCTGTAGGAAGGAAAGACCCGTTGAACAATAAATCAAGCAATTTTCGTGATTGGCTGTCATCTTATATTTCGTGATCTACAGAGAGAATAACTTTATCCTAGAGTTTTCTTCAATCATTAAATATGAGGGGTTTTTTCTAAAACGTTTTAATCAATTACGACAGTATTTATTTACTCCATTGAACATAGAACAACTAAGATAAATAAATACCTTTATGCTGTAAGAAATAACAACGTCAAAAAGCACAATTTGCAGATTACCGCAGACACGTGTTTCGGCGTTGCAAAGAACGACTTTTTCAATGCAAAAATAAAGGAACTTATAGGTGAAAAAGCGTTCGAAAAAAGAGACGTTGATATTTCTTGCTTTATAGAACAACTATTGTAAAAAAATTAACAATTTTAAAATAATCCAATGACCTGTTTAAAAAAAAAGCTTTTTTTTAAATCTAAGAAACTTAACTTGAAACTTTTTCTTTTTGCCCAAGTTAAAGTTTTACTTAACTTCTCAGTTTCTCATACTCCAAGTATGTATTTTAATCTACTTTCATGTAGAAATAAATGTTTAAGTAAAAGTAAATAAAATTACGATACCTTTTTATAAACATATCATTACGTTTTTTAGCTAAACGATCAAATAAATCAAACTTTAGAAAAAAAAACTTGCTTTTAAGATTTTGTAAATGACTATCTTTTTACGTCAAAAAAGATCTAATATTAACTCCCGAAAGCTAAATGTAAAGCAGTTTGCCAAAATAGAAAGAAGATAACGGGTGAAATTTATGCACCAAAAAATTCAATCAAATTCAGAGCATAAAGTGATTATTCTTGGTTTTTCGCTACATTAAATTCTTAAAAGCTTGAAGTCAAAATATGAATAACTTTAAAAGAAAGAGTAAATGCATCAAATGTATCGACTTTGAATACATTAAGAACATTCGACAGGCGCAAAAAATAAATAAATAAATGAAATAGAACAGATACATATTTTTAGCACCCCCGCAAGCAGATTTCACGCATTGAAAATCGGAAATACGCCTCAAAAATTTAGTTAATGTAAAAAAAATTACGCTTTGTACTTAAATGAAAAATTACCACCGTAGAAAAGGATTTTAAAAAATTTAAAATATTACATTTAAATGCATTTTTTTAGAAGCAAAATGCCAAACACTCTAAACGTTAAAAATCTTATTAGTACAAGTCTTCTTTCTCTGTCTATTTAAACCTTAGACAGTTTGTTTTCATTTACTTGACTTTTATTATCTTCTTACCGGTTTAGTACATTTTAATCCTAAAAAATAATTTTACTCTTCGAAAAATGTTCATAAGTATTTTAACGCATAGAAAACATAACTAGTTATATCTCTAAATGTAAATATATTAGTTTGGGGGTTTCGTTTTATTTTAATTTCGCCACTTCTAATTGCTGCTTTCTTGATACGAGTCAGAATTTTTATATGTTTTTTAATACGTTAAAAGAAAGTTAAGTTAACGTCTAGTAGAGACTGACCACTCAAAATACATAAGCTCAAAGTTCATTACAACCCTAAAAAATATCTTTTTGTATGTAAAACTTTTTCATTAATATAATTGTAGGTAATTATTTTTTTTAAAAAAATCACGATTCTGCTGGAAGTTTTTGGGGATTTAAATCGGTACAGGTGCCAGCAACCTAGTAAATGAACACGTCTAAGCAGTGGTTAAATACATAACGTTTTTAAAATTGCGTAGAAAAGTTACTGTTGCTGATTCATTGGAGAAGAAACTTTTGAAAACTCCCAGCAGGTTCTCCAAAAAGTTTTCGACAATTTGAAAAATTCATGGAAAAGCAACAAATTGTCGCATGAATATGAGGTTTGCACCAGAATACTTCACAGATTCAAGAGGGGGTTCAAGTTTGGTCAGAGGTTCAAATTTGAGGGGTGCATTTGTGTCATAGTGTGTAGCATTGGTAGCAAGTATTGAAGATATGAAAATGCGAGTTACACAATTAGGCTTAACTCCGCAGTCCATGCTGACTAGAACATGAGATGAACTTGAGTACCGTTTACATGTGACTAGCAACATAAGGTACACACATTGAACTCTGGGAACGAAAGGTATAGCTATAGGTTCAATAAAATGATTAAACGCCTCAAATTACGTTTGCTTTTCTTACTGTAACAGTAATTCTCTACCTTCAAATACAAGTTGGAATTTTTTTCTTTACTCTTTTTTACTATGTCATAAAAAATGCGTAAACCTATGAAGCATTCTTGTGCAATTGCATATTCATACGATAATTTGATGTTTTTCTATGATTGTTTTGAATGTACCAAGGGCTTTTTGGATTCTCTGCATGTTTAAAAATGTTATTCAAATTTTGTTTCTGGAAAAAATAATTTAATTGCATTAGATAGAAGTAGAGACCATGTTCTTTACAATGTTCATGCAAGGAAATAGAGTAAGAGCCCATGAGTGCAGACCTACGTCATAGTATAAAGGTCTAAAAGTTTTCTGTGTAAGGACATCATAGCAGGTAAGAAAGGTTCGCTATTATTTAATCCGAGTCGCGCTGACTTTCGCAGGAAACAGATGGCAAAGTTACGTTAAAAACTGAGTCATTCCATGTTAAGTGACCTCGTCCTCTCAACCCGACCATTTCCGATTTAAACGAAATTTTATAGAGATGCAGACATACCTTTGAAATTTACTAATACAAATTTTCATCTTCCAAGACCAAAAATCCTGAGGATCTAGAATCGAAAAAAAAAGGGGAGGGGGGGCTCCAAAATGGCGGATCAGCTTTGTGAAACGAATTAAGACAGTGAGAAGCAAAGGGATGTAAGTGGACATTTTCAAGTTTTGAGTAAAACGCGTTTAAAGATAACATCCTAAGTAGGCTTTCATTGAAATTTTTTTCTAAATCATGCTGTATAGCAGCAACTACCAGGGCTGCTAGTACCATCTCTTTCCCCAAGACAGAGGAGAGGTTCACCATGTGTACTAGTTATCTCCAAATTTTTAATTTTGCCACTTACATCCCTTTGTTTCTCACCGCCTCAATTATCGTATTTGGCACGGTTTCCTCATTAGAGGCCATTTTGGAGCCCACTTTACTTTTCTTTTTGAGGTATCCTAGATCTCCATGATTTATGTCTTGGAAGCTGAAAATTTGCATAGGTTAGTTTCAAAGGCATGTGTGCATCTTTGTAGAACGTCTTCCAAATCGGCGATGGATGGATGGGGACCACCAGGTCACGTGACATGGAATGAATCTATGATGTTTAGCTTTTTGCAGCAATTTTACGCGTACCTTTGCTACCTGCTTCCTGCCAAAGCCAGCGCGACTGAGCTTAATCAGTAACAAACCTTTCTTTCATGCTGTGATGTCCTTACGCAAAAAAAAATTTTGGCCTCTATACTATGACGTAATTCTGGCACTTATGGGCTCTTGGACTAAAAGAAGGATTTAATATATTTAGAGTTGTAGGGGACGACACGCCATATACGAAATAAATCTTTAAACAGACTTATAAAACACAGTCAGATAAAACGCGTTTTAAATTTTTTCGGTGCATATTCAAAATAGTATTAATATTCAAGTCATATGCGTACTAATAGAATAAACTGGTTAAAATTTTTCTTGTAGAAACTGTTGGAAATCATAACACACACTTTGTTCTCTTGCGATTTGCACAACTACTACATCCTGTCAACTTTCACTATCAGTTCCGTAATACTCGACACGCCATCTTGAAAAATGAATCCTGAAACTGCTAGAGAAAAAATTTCCAGCTAAAAACAGACCACAAACTATATTTTCTCTTCCCAGTACATCATTATAATTGAAATCGATGTTCAGATCCCATGTACACTTGTGGATCGAAATGTTTAGAAACTACCTCAAGTTTGGAAAATCATAAAACACCCGTTGTCCTCTATAAGAGTTATAAAACAGCAACAAGTGGTCAGTTCTCATTGCCGTGCATTAATAGAGTCTTTTATGTGTGGTTGATGATATTCCCACGAGATAACTGCTCCAAACAGAGACGAAACCTAGGTATTTCACACCTCCGAATTTATCCAAAATACTTTGACTCCCCTCTGATATAGTAGGGGAAGACCGCTAGTATTGTACCACTGCTTAAATTGGACCGGGGCTTAAAATCTAGCGTAGAGTTCTGTGCTACACTCTGCCGGTGGAAATACAAAGATTTGTGTCTGAAACCTTTGAGGATGAAGTTTCGTCACATTTCGATCTGCATAGCTTGAGTTACGATGCGATTTGTGTAGAAAACGTGTTCAATCTTATTTTGAGAACTTGTATCTAGTAGAATAATACAAAAATTTGTGAACTGAAAAAGTTGCTTTTATAGTATGTTAAACAGTATTTAATGGGGATTACAGCAATGTATTTACATGCACGATTGGGAAACTTGTTGACAAGGAATAAATAAAAGAATAAAAAATGGCGTGCTTTTTTTATTGGACCGAAAAAATTTCCTATATCGGACCGGTGGTTCAATTTAAGAATGTAATTAAGCAAGCATTTTTACTTATCACGTTATAAAATGAGTGATTAGTGTAACTTAATAACGTAGTAAGGATTATTTTGGGAATATTTTAACACTTTTTGTTTTTTCAAGCACACTTTCTAGAAGCTGCCACCCATAAAACTAGGTGTTTATCCAATAAGATTCAATTTCAGTTTTGTGAAATATAGTTTTTCAGTTTGACTGAAATTTGTGTTTGCTTACGTTATTTGCTAACTGGTTATTTTATTAATTACAAGGACCGGTAGTCCAGTTTAAGAACATGAAGTTCGAACAAACTTTTTTTTTTTTTTTTATAGAAAATAATTTAATGTTGACATTTAAACCCGCATTTATAGGATTGGTTAAAATATAAATTATAAGGCTTGTTAAAACACTCACACTGGTTTTTATTAAGTAAGTTGCTTAGAAGCTTCAACCTCATAAAATAGATTATTTTTTCTTCTTTTCTTTTAGCCTGAAGCTTCAATTTCAGTTTTGTTACATAAAATTTCTTTTTTTTTTTTAAGTTGACTGAAATTTGTGCTCGTTAACCTTTTTTAAAGCTAGTTTCTTTATTAATTAAAAGCTATGTTCATTTGTATCATTCTTGGTTTTAGAAGATGTCTAAAAGGGGAAATGTGGTTCATAGGCTGGAAAAATAATTTGAAAAGCCTTAAATGTTTGAAGGAATGATGATAGGGGGCTATGCTATAAACTTGGCTAACGATAACGGTGCAATAATGCTTCCTCTTCCAGCACACTAAGCATCGTATACAGCCCTTTGACGTGGCCTTTTTCAAGCTTCTGTCCACATATTTCAATCGAACCTGTGATATGTGGATGCGAGAACATCCAATGAGGTCCATTACCCAATATAAAATAAGAGAACTCTTAGGTGACTATCATGAACAAACTGCAAGCGTGGTCAATATTTTGTGAATGGATTCTCTAGAACAGGAGTTTGACCTGTTAGTATGATTGTGTTTGATGACAGCGACTTTGCAGCAACCGAGTCAGAAGTTTGTAGTCCAGATGAGACTACCAAGGTGAACATGCTACGTATTCGGTGTCAGCTATTCAAAACGCACAAGAACAATGTACGAATAAAATTAACACAAGTTCCGAGGAATCAGTCGTTAATTCTCTTCAAGTTATGATCGTCGGTTCTATTCATGATTTTGTTAAGGTGGCACATACATTTCCTTTTCATAAACAAAAAGAAGGACGAAGAAGGAAACCTTCTTCGGCAAACCTTCTAACGTCATCGCCACAGAAAAAGGACGCAGATCAAAAACGGCGGCAAAACAAGGAGCAAAAAACCGCTAAAAACAACTGGACCCAAAGCAAAGAAAATTCTATTGCAAATCCTGTAAAAAGACTGTACAATTCAAATGCAAGTTGTTGTATCATTTACTGTTACGGTCCAATTCAGGAAGCGCACGGTTCAATATTGGCGTTGTATATTCCTAAATTGGACTTTTGCAACTTTGTCAAAATTATTATTATTATTTTTTTAATTATCATCATATTTACAGAAAATGTAAGTACCTATGGCGGTTCCTAATTAAGTTTGGCTTCAAATGCGCTATTTTTTTATTTTTGTATTGCCTCACATTTAGCGAAACGGGCCTCTTGTTCTCAGGGGATCCAATATAGGCGGTCTTCCCCTATGGAGCGTAATATGGATTAAAACATTGTATTGAAACATTATCCACACAGGCTTATATTTGATTCACGTAGTGGAGGGAGAAATGAAATAAGGTTTGTATTTCACTGAATAACGTAACTGCTTATGAGGTAAAAATTTCCAAATCGCAATGAGCGCATACCATAATTATCTGTAACAAACTGTCATTTAAAAAAATAGCGGAATGTGGGGCAAAGGGAAAAAGCTATGATAACTTACCTTTTTTAAAATGAATAAATGGAAAACTTGTTTTGAAAATTACAGAACATAAAGAAATAATAATATATTTTCTGATGAAATTTGCATTGAAACATTATTTTATATTTTTGATAGTAAATTTGTACCTTCAAGAAAATGTGGAAATTTTTTCACTTTTTTTAGCGAACAAAGTGAAAAATAAAATAATTTTTCTATAAAGTACTTTCAACTTATATTATTAAAAATATTTTTGATCAAGTGAATGAGTAAATAAAAGAATGACAGAATAAATGATTATGAAACGAAAAAATAACCAAATAAGTAAATTCATTTATTAAAATAGGAGAAAAATAGATGAGAGAATATAATAGTGGATGAAAAAACATAAGTGAATAACTTAATCAATAAGGGAATTATTAAATGAAGGAACGTAAAAGAATTAATTAATAAATGAATACGCACTGGATTGGGCAAATGATTGAATAAGTGAACGAAATAAACTAGTTCCTACTCTGCCCCTAATGCACTTGACTAACTATACAAAGCATTTAAAATGCAAATAAGCTTGATCTTAAATGAATTAATACTGCACCAAATATTAGTAGGTCTAAACTATATTTAAATCATTTATAACAAGGACTTTATAATTTTAGTATAACAAAAACAATTTTTGACTTAGAGCAAAAATTACAATATGCTTCTCAATTTTAGAAAATGACTTGTATTATCACATTCTTTGATTTTCAATGGTAGCTTTTTCGTGATTGGAACAGATTACACGTGTTACTACTTAGTTGAAGTATTACTAGATATGTGATGCTAAAAGCAGAGTAAATAGTTTACCATTTAACTTTACCCCGCTATAACGCTTTGCCACTCTCTCATTCCTTTTACCTCCCATTCCCTTACTAAAGGGTGTCCCAAAATTAACGCAAGATTTGAATTTGCCGCCATTTTTGCAATAAATGGTTGGCAACCCTGAAAAAAGAACAATTTGACAGCTGAGAGTTTAGGGTAATCAAAATGGAGCGTTATACGATACAATAACGCGCTTTAATTATTGAACAATTGTTTCAAAAATAATGAAAGTTGAGGCTGGTCAAGCAGTTACTGTTATTGGCGCTCGGTATCGCAACACGGTAATGCACGGGTGGTTGTGGGCTTGTTGACATAGACCTTTGAATTCAAATAACCCCATTAAAAAAATTTAAAAATGTTAAATCACACGATCTAGGGTGCCAATTCTGATGACCGAAATGAGAGAGTACGCGACCAGGAAATGCTTTATGCAGTAATTGAAATGTTTCACTCTCTCTAGCTGTATGGTACAATAACACCCCATTTTTACTAACTCTAAACTCTCAACTGTCAAATTGTTCTTTTTTCATGGCTGCCAACAATTTATGGAAAAAATGGTGGCAAATTCAAATCTTGCGTTAATTTTGGGACACCCTTTATATATTTTGCTGTCGAAAATGTGCTTGTAGAAACTCTTGGAAATCACAAAACACATTTTGTTCCACCAGAGAGTTGTACGACAACAACAACAAGTGATCAGCTTTCAATATCCTGTAGCATGGAAGTCCTTTTACAAAAGTTCATTATATTATCACGTGGTATAGGCTCCAAACAAACAAAAACTTACTTATTAAATATTGCAAAACTATTCCACACACAATACCCGTACTTCATCTATATAAATTCTGAAAAAATATTTTTTACTTGCTATCACAGAAAACCAACTTCGTAAATGTTGTTTTTCTCAGTTTAGGCAAATATCTAGCTATTAAATAAAATAGTTATTCAAAATCATACACGAATAAGAAAGCTACTTATGCAAAAAAAAAAAAAAAAAAATGCAAGCAAGAATAAAATTTAGATTTTTGAATATTGTTTTTTATTTCGTCGTATAAAATGAAAAACGAAACTCGGGAGAATATTTTCCCATTTCTTATTATCAAAGATATTTATTAAATCCATTTTGGGAAGATTTTGATGCATTGCATCTTTCCGAAAACTTGCCCATGTTTTCCAGGAGAATAGGGAAACTAAATTTACAAAAAAATATTATTACCTCCACCCACAGATGGAGCACACCAATCAGAAAATTTTCTGGAAAGAAAAGAAACAAAAGTCTTCGCAAAGATCAAAAACACACTGCTCATCGCTTCACACCCACTCTGCGTAGGACTTCGGTGCGCATGCGTCTCTTACGTCAAAAAGCGCGCGCATTGCGATTGGCTGCCGCCCAAAAGGAGGTATATAACTCCTAGATTAAATGTTAAGAGCTCACATATTCCCCTTCAAATCAACAGGCTACGGACGAAAGTTTTCTCCGAAATCAGCCACATCTGCTTTTTTTCACACTGAACTGCGAGTAATCAGGTAAGAATTAATTGATATGATATTTCATACTTGAGTAATTTTATTTACTTTGAAGTTAACGAAAAACTTTTTGCGCTTCAAAACTTGCAGAAAATGTAAAGAAATAATAAAATTTCGCATTATTAAAGAGACCTATTTTTGAAAGAAATTCCTTTTGATTAAATTATGGAGAAATTCGAAAGTGTTTAACTTAATATTTACAAATAAATTCTTTTTTTTTTTTTTTTGCGTAATTCAATATTTTTGCGTAACTTTTTGAAGATGAAAGTTTTAAGCTGTTCGTTTTAGTACACAACTTTCCATATTATTAATATTTTTTTTAAGAATTGGCGGTCAATATTGCATTTTGAAACTCGTATGAATTTTTAAGCATATTTCGACAAATCGATTTCTTAACTTGAGATAAACTCATCAATTAGACATCATAAGTAATTCAATAAACGGATTAGCTTAAGTTGTATACCTATCATCAGCATTTAATCACACGGTTAACTTTATAAAAGTTTAAGCAGCTAAAAGAGGAAGTTCAGTTACGTACTTTTTATCTAGGACCTCTAGTTTATAAATTATTAAAATTATTTTTTATTAAAAGTAGTAAAAGTATTATATATTATTAATGAACAAAACTATTGTTCATTAAAATTACTTTTTGAATTAATAATTTATTAAATTTATTATTGAGTAAATTTATAATTTTTAAGAATTATTATTAATCAAAATTATTTGTATTATTAACTAATAATTAAAAGAACATAAATCAAAGTATTTGAACTACGCATTTGAAACTAATTATAGAAGACAATGTGTATTATTGTAATTATTTACATACAAGGGCAAAATGCTATATTTTAGATATAAAGACAACCTGCTTTAAAATACATCATTACTTCATACTCTGACTGTCGTTCACGAAAACCGTGATGCATCTATGGATATGAATACTATTAATTTTGCTTATATATAGATGTTTGTATGGTAGTGACTACCCGTGACTTCAAAAATTGCACTAAGCATTAATTGCACTAAAATAAACCAGTTGCTTATTTTTATCCAATTAGTTTTAATGTGCTGAGATATGGTTATGGACAAAATGATAAAAAACAAAATATTTCCAAAATTGTTTGACACCAAAAACTGGATAGACTCCCCTGAAAACTATGTTTTCAAAAAATTTGTCCATTCTAGGCAATTTAATTACAACTTAATAGATGGATCATACGCGAAGATCGTTATGCAGGGACAAACCAACAACTGCACATACTCTTCATAACTCTATCCTTTCAATTTATTTTTAGTTTGTACTTACGTACTAGTTACATGGCAATCGTTTTCTCGTACAAAACTGACCATTTAAAATTATTATTAGAGCTGCATCACGATTGGGAGAAATCGAGATTACTTGCAAACTGAAATTTTACCGCCGATGAAATAGAGTCGTTTCCAAAATTTTAAAAGTATTTTTTTCTGAAAGAGCATGCTTAAAAACATAGAATCTGACCCTTTTTTGATTAATTTGTTTGCGTTTAATATTTAAAAAAAATTACTTAAATCGTAGCGCTTTCATTTTTTACGGCTTCTGTCGATGACATCATAAATGATGAAATGCCATTCAGTGTTGCCATTCACAGTGCATAAAATTTAATTCGCATCTTTACTCACGTGTATTGGCAACGATATGGTTGGTAGAGAGCGTTGAGCGCAAATTTAATTCGCTGCTTGATTATCATAACGTGGAAACGTAGTAGAAAGATCCGGCAAAGTGCATCATTTGTGACGTCAACAAGACCACGCCTTGTTTGAAAAATCGGATATTTTAAAAAATTAATTTTAAGAAAACTGTTGGGAAAATGAAAGTATTTTCTGGGTCCATGTTTTTTTTTAATCATTCTATCCACTTCATTGATTAATAGTAGTACTTTTGACTGGAGGAAACCACCCCATTGAGAAGGTTAAAGTTCAAAAATAAGTTAAACGTTATAAACTTCCTCATAGAGGAAATATACAAGTATATATGCACTGATTTGTTCAAAAATCACGCTGAAAGAAATGAGGAGGAAAAGTTTTAGGAACCAGCTTAGCGCAAGGATTCGCAAAGTGGATGTCGCGACATCCTGAGGTACCGCAAGGAGGGGGTGAAGGGTGTCGTAAAATGCCCATGTTTCCAATATTTATATATAATAGAGATACACTAGGGTGCCGTGAAAATATTGCAACTCTTCAACGGATACCGCGAGTCGGGAAAGTTTGGGAATCCCTATATTAGCGCAAATAACACATTGCGTCTGTTGAAAACTGTAGAATGTTCTGGAAAGTAAAGTCTAACAGTTCTGATACTGTAACTTCGGGGTGTATCTTAACCTTTGGGGAGCTATTTCATATTTGAATCACACTTTTCATTTCTGTAAATGTATTTTACGGAACTTTTTCTTTTCTTTTTTTTTTTTTTGGAGTTAAGGACAGCTTTCTTGCTTGCTTGTTTAGACATTTCAATTCGTTGGTAAGTACTTCTGAAATATAATTATCTATGAAATATCAACGTGTCAAACGATCATACCGAGGTCGAAACGACGAAATTTTATTTATATTAACTCTCAGGTGTAACAGCAAATCTTTTTTTTTTTTTAAATAACGTCAAACTTGCTTCAACATAATTCCCACTGGCATATCTTAATATATCGCCGTAAAGTTGAAATAAAAATAATGACTTATGTGAAACAGTTCCAAATGATTAAATCAAAAGTCACAGTGAGTTCATACGAGTCTCTTAAATGATGTCTGGTGTATAAATTATACTTAACAAAAAGAAACAAGCTGATGTGTGCATCACATGACTTCCTTTTGCTCCAATTTAATGTCATTTCCCGTTACTGGCAATTTAAATTGATTCAAATTGTTTGCTCTCTAAATATCACCAACTGCGGCCAAATTGAAACAGATAAAAAAAATAGCCAAATTTGTCACCAAGTTGGCGACAAAACTTGGCGACCAAAAGACTGGCGATATATCACCAAGTGTCCCCCAAATTATAACACCACTTGAGTTTACATCGAAATTAACAATGATTTCCCCCCAAAAGGGGCAAAAGACCCCTTTAGAAACACCCGAATGCTACTAAAAGAGGAGGTGCCCAACTAGACACTACTAGGAGTCTACGTACAAAATTTCAACATTCCAGGACTTACCGTTATTGGGGTTTGCGACATACATACGCACATCCGCATATACGCACATACATACATACATACATACGTACATACAGACGTCGCGAGAAAATTCGTTATAATTAACTCGGGAATCGTCATTATGGATATTTCGCGTGTCTATACTTTCTTAGGCACTTATCCACGTGTGGTCGAGTTGAAAAAAAAAAAAACCTCAACATTCATTCGGGGGTGAGTAAAATAGAAATTAAGGTCGATTTTTGGGTGAAACTTTTTTCGCGAATACAATACTTCCTTTTTTGTAAAAGAAAGTAAAAAGAGAGAGAGAGCTTTTTTGTGTATTACTTAGGTAGATGCTACATAATCCAAAGTTCAGAATTTACGCAATACATCAACTTCACGATTTTGGACTTTCGTATGAATGTGCGTGACAAGCCTTGGTTTGCAAACGTGTTGCAAGAAAAAAATTTGCAAGATTGTACAAGGAATTGCATTGCAAATGCAAGCATTGCACTGCGTTTCAGTTGCCTTGGATTGCATGCGAGGAAACTTGATCTTGATACTGCTGTTATGAAATTATTCTGAAATTGAATTGATTTCTTCGCAAAAAAAAGTATTTTTTACCAGAGTAAAAATCGCATTTTCATAAAAATAGCAGCATTCATGCGGCTCAAATATTTAATGTTTGTTTTCTCTACCAAACTATACCATGACAAAGAAAACCTATTTACAGAAACGTAGCTGCACGACGGAAAAATGAATTGTCAAAATGAAAGAAAATGCAGATGGTTATTTTTAATTTGTTGTTGTTAATAACGTCATATTTTAGAATCAAGAGTCAAACTGCCATACTCTTGAATACTTTTTCCTACCACTCTTATATTTTAAGTATGACGCCTCAGTATTTCTGCATGTAGTTGCATTGCGCGGATAGGATGTATTCAGTGTATTACCAAATTACTATCAGTTATATATTTGTCGAAAAAATTATAACTCAGTAATTCAGAAGCATGCATTAATTATTTCAATCAAATTAGCCCTTTTTTTCAAGAAACAGCGATAACTTAATACCTCGAACGTTCAGAAAAAAGAAAAGAATAGAAAACGGTAAAAGAGCACAGTGGCTGTCTCCGGGACTAAGTTATTAGGTTTAATAGACTATGTTCGTAAATCTGTTAATTAATGTAAAAATGCCCTACAGTTATCTTAAATAGCTCAAATGTTATTATTTATTTAAGAAAGATATGTACTTTGTAGCATCTTATTAAAGTATTGCTCTTCTTGTTTTTCTTTTACTAAATGTTTTGGGACATGTCATTTTTAAATGTAAAGCGTTACTTTTCGGAAAGTTTTTTTTTTCTAACCAGTTTTTTTGGATTGATTTCTAGTATCGTATTTGAGAAAGCTTTAATAAACAGTTCAAATTCATGAAACGTAATGTTTCTCGAGGGGGGGGGGGCATGGGGCTCTTTCTGAAAGCAAGATCTTTGGTTTCCAATAGAAATCTTAGGTTCTTCGAATTATGTTCAAAATTCTGAGATTTTAGGCTTGATTGATGAAACGGTATTGTACCCTGGCAAAGAAAATGAAACAACTAAAAAAAAAAAAACTAGTATTGGACAAAATTAAGGTTTTATGCAATAGTGTTTTCAAGTGATTTAGTCTCAAATACTAAAATAGGCTCAAAAATGATGATATGGTGTTTAATGATTAGTTTTTCGTCGTCTAAATTAACAATGCATTCTTAAAGTTTGAAAATATTTTTCTAAATTATTTAAATTTAATGATATATTTATTTTATTATACATTTATTCATTATATCTTTTCATTATATCGTTTTTGCACCACCACGCACCAGTCATGTAAACTAACTTTATGCACGTTTTGTAGCAAGAAAGAGCATTAAATTTAGATTTTATGTCAAAATTTAGCACGTTTTCTCAAACTGCACGTTTAAAAAAAATCGCTTAGCAACCTAGAATAGAGAGAAATACAAAAAGAAAGGAAAAGAAAGGTCCTGGGTGTGGTGAATGTAATTACTCTCAATATGTTTTGAATCTTTTCTGCCTTTAGACTATCTGCATAATTGAATCAAGACTTTAATAAAACTTTCTTTTATTTTTTTTAAGCTGACGGTTTTACAATTTTTTAGCAAATTTTTCTAAATTAATAACTACTTAAGAGATCAATTTTAGCATTTATCATCATTTTTTAACTCTATAATTTTTAATATTTTTCATCCAGTAGCTCCAAACGCAGTTACAACTACAGCAGTTACAAAAAAAAATGAATGCATTTTAAGAAAAGCTAGTAACACGATCTCAGAACTTCTTGCTCAATTCTAGGGAGTTAGGGATTACGAGAAAAATCTTAATGTGAGCCTTGCTGGTAATGTGCAAATGCAAAGCTTAAGTTCGGCGCAGTATCAAGTTTTTGAATGTATGCTCATATTTCATACGATGCGAACTTTGAAGTGAGGGACCTGGTATATCATTTTTTCAAACAAAATAAAGAGCTCGATAATGAGCTGTTGTATCATGGCTCTGATAGCTAAAAATTAAACTATAAAAAAATTAACGCTTCCACGTAAACTTGCCGTTTTTGACATCAAAGGTTGGTTACTTCACCATTGATGTCGGTTTCATTCTATTATTTCGGAATACATTTTATTTTGCTTTTTTTTTCAGTACATTAATCATTTTTCTCCGCATCGTTTTTCAGCATCTAGGGGCACGCCCCAGAGGTTGAGAACCGCTAGGTATAAGACTATCGATTGAGTAACTGATTATCGTTATTAATATTATCATCGTTATAGTAGAAGAAGACAAGAGGCAAACTTTTGTTAAAGAAAACTCATGTTTCACTCAATATTTTTTATCAAAATAATCCAAAATAGGGTAGTCATGCCAGCAAATGAACACTTAAGTATAATTTCATTTTCAGAAACCCATTATGTCGTCAAAACCATTAAACTCTGTTACATGACATAAAAAACATTTTTATTGATTTATGCTAGGGCACACCGAACAGAAAAAAAAAACCCTAGTTAATAATCAGCTTGATTTTTTTTTTCCTTTTTTCACCATTGTTCGTTTTTTTTTTCTTTTGCAAGTTTCAAAAGATTTTCGTTTTTGAATCGGCTGTATGTACTGCTTTATATATACAGTGAATCCTTGTTAATCTAGACTGTATTAGATCAGACTTCGCTTAATCCGAATAGTCATTTAGATGTACACACTGTATGAATAAAAAGCGCTTAGCGCATTTATGCATTTTTAAAGCCGATTTTTTTTTTTTTTTTTTTTTTTTTTTGTCATTTTCTCTTATGCAGTTATATATTTCTTTCTCTTGAATAAAAAATACGATTTTTGTTGCATACTGTAGTTTGTTTACGTACTTTAGCTCAATTTATAAAATTCTGTGTGGCAACATGTTCAATGATTTGGAAGACGTAGATACCATATTGTCTGTAATAATAAAATTCTATTGTATTTCCAAAAAGAAAAAAAATTGAAAATGCTTTATTTGTTCTCTTATTGAGTGTGATAACTTACTTAGTTGGATTTTTTTTTTAATTTCAGTTCCCCAAAAACTCCTGGCACACAGATTTGTAAAAGCTTTTTAAATTTTAAGGAACGATTACATACTACATAAATTAAAAATATTTTACTATTATTTGACAAATCCTACAGTTTTTAACCATGTATGAATTTTTAAAGTTAAATTGTTCTTAAGGGTTCATTCACAGATCCTTCTACCCTATAATAACGCTTCAGATCCTTGGAAAAGTTTTATGGTTTTGCTTCAAGATTTTCAAGGGTTTAAATAAAAACTCGTTTTAGAAACCCAGTAAATGAACATGACTAAACAAAGGACAAGCCACAAGATTTTCTAGAAAAAATGTAGCCGCTTATGCCTGATCCGTACCGTGCAGGCTTTTCGACAGCCGATTTGTTGCATTTCCGAAGCCGGAATCTCAAAGTGTTTTGCGTAAGCCTGGATTACATTCCATCACGAAGCAGGCTTTGTGATTTACTCACCTTACGTTGTGAAGTCTTCTCGGACGGTCAAAGTAACTGTGGATTAATTGCATATTTGCTTCACTTTTTTTTTCTTTTTAAGAATCTTAATGTGCTACTTCATACCTTTGTCAGAGTTTATCTCTTTGCTTTCGGACGATCTTAATGAGTTGTTTTCCTGTCAAGCTCTCATAAATTCAACGTTTAAATCTTCATAGTAAAAGGAAAATTATGCTGAACACTTTTTGCGTAGCTATTTTGGAACGTATTGCATTTCTGTGCCGACAGTAGAGTAATTTTTACCAGAAAAAATCGCGGTGTCCGTAAACTAACATACGTTTTGTTATACATTCATGCGAATCGAACTACACTGCTCGGCGTTCTTGCTGATTCTCACGTTTTCACATAAGGATTGAATTTAAATATAACCACTTTTTTCTATGGCGCCCTCTCCCCCAAGTTGTTATTTTTTTTCAAGTTCCGACAGTTTCATAGTTATCATATTTATTTCGAAGGACCATTATACTAACCATTAACCTTTCTTTGAAGAGCTAGAGAGGTTAAAAGTTCAAATGAATAAGTATTTGTAGCCAGTTGGGAGATTCGGGGGGGGGAGGGGGGGCGGAGTATTCCGAATGATACCTTTGTAAATCTTCGAAAAAGATCCTTTTTTTTGTCGATGGGATTATTTTACAATGTTTTAACTTATTTTTCGAAGCAAAACCAGAGTATCGAACTCAATCCTACGAGTCTTATGTGGAAACGTTTTTAAACACACCGCATGTTGCATGGGAGTCGCACCGAAGATTTTCAGTAAAGAATCTACCCATATTAATTACATTTATTCAAGTTTCATTTACAGATATAATTGAGATTAAAGGAAATTCAATGTTCTTATAATACATCATTAATGTATATTAACCTTTCTTTAATTGCACCCCCCCCCGCCCCCATTGTCTATCACTATGTCAAGAAACAAAGGGGGGCGCTGCTTCCCCAAAAGAATGTATATACGTTAATGCTATATTATAAGCAAACATAATTTCATTTTTAATCCTGGGAATATAAATTGAATTATTATACATAACTAATTATTTTCTTCAATGAAGGTCTACAGAGCGACTCATATGCAACATCGGTATATTTTTTTCCTTTTTTTGCAGCACGAAAATGTTTTTGGACATAAGAAACATAAAAGTGAGCTCAATACGCTGGTTTTGCACCGGAAAAAAAGTGAAAATATTGTAAAACAAACCCGTGGGGAAAAAAGATTGATTGTGAAGACTTCATAAATATTTTGTTGGGAATGCCTCCATGATTCTCCCAATTGGTAACAAATGTTTTACTTTTGAAACGTTTCGCCTGCCTAGTCCCTCCTAAGAAAAATAACGGTTAATATAACGCTACCTTACCCTACAAATCAATATAATGCTATGAAACTGTCGACAACTGAAAAAAGTAAATAATAATAAGGCCCTACTTTTACAATAGCTGGGGGTTGATTGAGAAAATGGGGGTCATATTTAAATTCCAGGACCATTTGACGTTAGAAATTGCAATTTTAGTCCCAGAAGTATTTGGAAGATTTTTTTTTTCTTTTTTGCCGCACTGTGCAGCTATTTATTTAGCCTTTCTATTTCTTTTCTCCTTTCTATTGCTATTAGATGTGTAATGTTTGTGTTTTTTTGCAAATTCATAATATGACAAAGAAAAAAAATGCAAAAAAGTAACGGCAACTGAAAAATGAAAGAAATGAAAGTAAAAATAAAAGAAAAGGAATTATGCATTTCTAGAATTTCATGTTCTGTCCTTATAAATTCCAATTCCTCAGTTGCAAAACAGACAACCAGGCGTAAGTATTAAGTGCACTGAAGTCTTTTTCTTCAAAACAGACGATTAGAAAATAATTTGATAGATAGGTTTATTCGGAGCACTTTGGTCCGCTTTTCCACTTTTAATTTTTTATCTCGTGGAAAAAAAATCAACAGTTTGATTTTGATTTTCTCTTCCCAGACTTTTCTGAAAACGTTAAATTTTTTACCTTCTTTTACATTAATTTCTTAACGGAGCCGTCTAAAGTGGACCAAGGTGCCTTGTGTCTGGGGTACGTTGGTCCGCTTCACGGGACGCGTTGGTGTCGGTAACGGTCTCGATAACTTTAATACTATAAATAGTTTTATTTTAGTTTTTGACAAACAAATAGCACCTATAGTCCTATAAATCCTATAATGAAATCTCATGGTACAGTTATATTGAACAAATTCATTTTAGAAACAACTGTTATTTTTGTTTTGGAAGATCTTAGTAATTATGGTTACTGGCCTCCCTGAGTAACGTAATATTGTTCCCTGTTACTATGCACATCATGCCGTCATCAAGAAGAGTATGTTACGGTAATTTTGAGCCATGCCTGTTAACTTTGCGCCACTTCTTGTTTTTCAATTACTTGCTCTATCATTGGTGGGTGGAAAAAGTTTTTCAATTGTTGTCAGAAGCAAAAACTAATAATTTAAGTTGTCAAGTTAAGTGTTAATACTGTCTGACCACGGATTGTATGGAAAGACAAATATCCGTTTTACAGTCGAAAATGGACGAATCTATTATTTTTTTTTTTGCGATGTCAGCTTTTGCAGAAGCAGAGTCTCATTCAAATGCGCAGAATACGCGCATCAAATTTTTTCTTTTCCCCCTTATTCACATAGATTCGTTTTATCTGGACGTTTGAAAGTTCTATGCAATCCGTGGTTGGATAGTAAAGTTAACAAATTCATTCCAAGGCTGAACTTAAGCAGACATAGATTTGCAGATTATGAACTTTTTCAAATAATGCAGGTTTTCGAGGCTTTCATGATTCAACTTATGAGTTTAAGAGGGAGCCTTTTTAGGGAAAAAGTTTTATTGATAGAAACTTTTCTCCCAGTGCTCTCAAGAGTCTGTTGAAGTGAAACTTGAATGTAATTCTGTTTGTTTCAAAAGTTACTAAAGGCCGTAGCCGGGTTTCTATGTTAAATCTGCCCTTGCAACTTTCCCGACTCGCACTTACGGAACCATTTTGTGGTGTCGAATAAAAATAATTTAGCCAAATTTTCAGCTCTTTATCTCAAACAACGTTCGAGCTTTTCAAAAAAAGCCTGTTTTTTTTATTTTAATTTTTTCATAGTAAAATTCAAAACTAATGTATAGTAATTTTTTCCCTCATTCTTAGGAATGCAATACATAAAAAATTATTAAAGTCATAACTTTTAAACAAAAAGCCGGTTTTTGGCGACGGAAATAAATTTTTAATTTTTTTTCAATGCTTTTCGGAAAAGTGCCACTCACCAAATATTGTCAGAAAATGTCATTTATACTCATCTACACTCAGAAAGTTTTTCGGATTTTTTGAAGTGGTGGAACAATACAAAAAAATAACAATAATAAAAAGTAATGTTTCTTTTCATAATTTTACGTTTAAACAAATTTAAATATTTTTATTGCAAAAAAATCGTTTGAACTAAGTCAGTAAAAAAACGTCTGCTAAAGAAAAAAAAGGAAATTAAAAAAGGAAAAACTCGAAAATACTACTTTACCAGAGAAAAAGCATAGAGAAAACCATAAAAAAACAAAGACATATCCTTCATGAAAATATTAGGAATGTAAAAAAAAATTATTAATGAGTTTTTAAATAAATATTATTCGATGCTAAATTGTACATAAAGACCATTATATAGTTTATCCATTATATTGGGAATTATTTTTCAGTCTGGATCAAATAAGGACAAAAATTTCGAATAGTAACGTAAATTTATTATAATTTATACACCGTTTAACATAATTACTTTAACTAACTGACAGTTGATATAATAATTTTCAACAATTTATTTAGATTTTTTAAGTAAGGTTAGTCTTCGTCACGGTCTCCATTCACAACGACATTGACTTTTTCATCAATGAACAGACGACACAATTTTTACGGAGGCTTTACTATTTTTGCAAATATCGAGCACGAAACAGAAAATAGTATAAAGGTCATTCCATGTCAAGTGATCCAAAATTTGAGAAATTTTTTCACTCACATTTTTGTATTTCTTTGAAATTTGGCTCATCGATTGTATCCTTCAAGGTAATCAAAAGTCCAAATTTTTAGAATTTTATCTCTTTTATTTTTTTATTTATGAAACTTTGAATTTTGGAAAAACCCTCTTTTTTCACGGATTCTTGAACATAAAATGGACGATAATGCAGCAACAAATGTAGATAGAAAGATTTAGTAAAAAGCATTTTAAAGTTCATTAGTTGCTGTTTAATATGATATGCAATATGACTAATTTTGTAAAAAAAATTATTTTTAAAAATTTAAATTTAAATTTCTCAGAAAACATATAATGATTTTTTTTTTTAAATTCACAAAATCTTTTGTGCATTTTATCTTCATTTGTGTAAAGTTTCAAGTTGGGATCTCAATGGAATCATATTTTATGAATTTTCGAATGAACTTTGACTTAAGAAATAATGATATTTTTCAGATTCTATTTAGTTAAATATGATATTCTCTTACTGGTGATGGTCGAATGATGAGTAGTAAGTAAACATGATTATGCTTGAAATAAACTTGTAGATTGGTAAGCCCCCCCCCCCCCCCATACCACCACTTTTATTTTTTTTTTTTTTTTAAGTTTTCAAAATGTCAAAAAATAAAATAAAATAAAAGTCTTTTCCAGTCTTTTGGTCGCCCAGTTTTGTCGGGCACGTAAAAAAAGCACACCTTTTTCTAATTGACATTAAAATTAACTTTTTAGAAAAATAAAATCAATCCCGCAGGATCCCGGGATCCCGCGGGATTGGCTCCTTACAATCCGGAAATCCAGCAGGACTGAATTCGGTGTGGGATTAGAAACCCTACTTGCTAAATTTCATCTAATGTGCATTAAATATTTTTGAACAAAGACTACGCGCTAACTAATTTTTTAAAACTGTAGTCAAAACAAAAACTCTCTTCGTATCCACAATACACTTAATATTTCAACTCTTTATCAGCCCATATTTGAATGATTTATTGATGAGATGTATTTCTCGACGATAAATTGTCAAACAGCGACCCGGAGGAGAAAACCACAATGCAGTTAACTCCCATTATATTCTATGCCTTGGCTTCACTAAAAATCGATGTCCGTCAAACTGGCTCGAGTATTCATTTCAAGAAAAGGAATATTGAAAGGCAGAGAGAGAAAGTTGAATTTTTCATTCAAAGTTGATACATCACCTCTTACTACTTGAAGTCTCCGATATTGAACCGCAAACAGGATATTAAATTTTCCCTCATGATTCCTTGCAACCAAACAAAATTATGATTCCTCGCGGTATTTTTAATACCATTCCTCTCGATGTGTTTCCAAAGATGTAGAAGCATATTAAATAATAAATTTCCCTTTCCTCCTTTTGAAAATAGCTGTGGTGGTGTAAGACATGAGGAGACAGTGTAGTTGCACAATGCCCCGCGGCGCTATATACAGGCCCTGCAAGAGCTAGCACCTGTACTGCGAAAATTAAGCATGGATTTGCATTGATTTAAAGTGATAATATAGAGAGGAAGGGGTCTTAAGCAATGTGAGTCCTGGGCTTCGCTTTTAGTTAAGTGATAAATCAACTGAATTTAATTGAAATTTTAATGGTAAAAAAGGCCAATTTACTTAAAAACCAGCTTAATCCAATAGTTTTTTTATCTGTAAATAATTATACAATTCTGCTAATTAAGAACAGAAAAAAGAAACGTAGCCAAACCTGAAATGTTATTCAAATTACAAAAAAAAAAAAAAAAAAAAGAAAGAAAAGAAAGAAAGAAAGAAAAAAAAGAAAGAAGAAAACATATTTTGTTGCAACTGGGCAAAACGCGGATTTTTTTTTCTTTTTTTTTGTCTGCCTTGTAAAATGTTTAAAAGCAGTTAGAGCTGGTTTTAATGCTAAACTCGTCATATATAACATTCAACACTTTCAATGTTGTAGAATAAAAAGTATTTCATGTATCTATACATTATCGTAAGTATAATAATACATCATAAAAACGAAAATGAAAAGGCTATATTTTTACATTTTGCAGCTATATTGCTCAAGTATTCTAATTTATCCCTTAAATCTTCCTTCTTCCAATTTGAAGTTTCAGCATTTAATTAACATAAAAACAACATTTGATACATGTAAATATTTACTCTTGTTCTAAATAATGTTGCTTTTTCGAAACATTAGTTTAATTTCACCTTAAACTACCGTTCTTAGAAAATGTTTATCTGTGTACTTAGAGTAGAAACTTAATTTTAATGAAGGAACATTTAGATCTTAATTCTTTAATAAACTGTTTTAATGTTTGTTTCGTTTAATACATCGTTTAAAAAAATAGACATTATGAAGCAAAGACTTCAGTATACTTCTAAAATGCAGAAGGATAATACTTCTTTAATCGTTATATTTTTAAAAAAATAATTTTCGAAAGTGTAAATTGCGAACAGAAAACCTCGATATCTTATTTTAAAAAATGTTATTACACAAAGTTGTTATTATAGTTAACAGATATTATCAACATAATTTATAGCTCTTTTTTAGTAAATCTAATTACAGTAGAATCTTATATAAATCACTTTCTGTGGATGCTTAAAAAAATTTGTTCGTTATTTTTTTTTTTAAATGATTTAAAGAAGACTTGATTTGGGTGTGAAATTTCACTCTAATATTTTATTTTTTTTTAAATTTTTCTCTTATTTATTTATTTATCTTTCTCCTTCATTTATTTTATTATTATTATTATTATTATTATTATTATGTTCTCATCTAAATATTAACAGCATGAGAGAGTAGGCAAAGGAGAAGTCCTTTTCGTTATGCTACGTAGTAATTCAAAGGAATATACCATTAAAATATGCCGTAATATGACTATCACTAAAAAGCGCATCACGGACTGTTCAGAGCTTCGGCCATCTTTGCAGCTTAGTTAATCAACGCAAAACCACAAGACACATGACGCGTCTGAAAGGAAATCAAAACTTTACAATTCACGATATCTTCTATGATTTTTTGTCTGATGCAGGCGGAGTTGCTGCTATTAATATGATGTTAATGATACTAATATTGTCAACAAGAACAAAAACAGAAATAACAATAATATTTATTATTATCATAATTATTATTATTAGAGTTATTAATATTGATGCTATTATTATTATTAATATTGATACTATTATTATTAATATTATTATTATTGATACTATTATTATTATTCTTATTATTATTATTATCTAAAACTCGATCGTATTATTATTATTATGTATCGTTAATAATAATAATAATACTTATAACAATAATAATAGCAGTAATAATAATAATAGTTATTATTATTGTTATTTAAGAAGAAGTATGTATTTTTAAGAAGAAGAAGAACTTCAACAACTTTTATCAACAAAATTTCAAAAGCTCTTTTTAAGCATTTTACTTTTGACAATGTTTAGTGCTATTTTTTTTTATTTTTTTAAATCCTAATTTGATTTGATAAATACGATACATAAATTTCGTCTGAAATTACTGCAATATTTTCTCCGTTTGTTTTCAATAAAATTAATTTTTAACATTCTCGTATTACTCGAACTTTTAACAGAAATTTATTGCTTTTACCTTACCGAGAGGAATATACCGATTCTAATTTTCTTTATTAAAGCAGCATGCGGGATTTTGAAATATTACGGTCTAAGTAAGAAAATCAATTTCAACTTTTCGTTCTTGTTTCTCACTGATTCACTCTATTACAAAGTGTTACATTAAAAACTTCCAAATTAATTTTTGTTTTAAACATTTATGTGTTTTAAATGGATATAGCTATTGCTAATAATTAGTACATTTTCGAGTTTTGTGCAATGATGAACGTAAAAGGACATTTTAAGTGAGCAGTTTGAAGTACTTTTGAAACTAATTACTCTGACATACAAAGCTCATTTTATTCCACTCATTGTACTGAAGCGCAAAGTTTATTTGCATTTTTAAACTGCAGTAGGAAATAATGTACTACACTCATTCAGGGTGAATTTGAGCCACAATTTCTTCGTTTTAAACTGCATATTACATACTTAGCTAATATTATTGTATTTGTTTGTATAAAATAAAAAAGAGCTCCTAAGATATTGCATAGATATCCAAAATTAAAGAAAAAATAATTTTGAAATCTATTTAAAATGAATCGTTAGCATGGATCAAAGAAATTCTTCCATTTGTGGTCACTTTGAGCCAGTCAGTTTGAACAGTAATAGAATGCAAAATAGCTTATTTTAGTAAAAGTTGTTTAACACTGCAGCAAAAAAGATTCTGAATGTTAAAAAAACTCTCCTTTCGTATTTTACAACATCACAAAGTTTCTGTTATTTATCATATTGCGTAGGGGAAGGTCGGGTAGTATCGGACACCTTAGCCATTTCAATCATAACACTTTTTGTTTTATTTGTAAAGAATTAGTTTTTATACTAAATTATGCTGTACTAAGTTACCTAACATAAATTGTAAACTTTGGTTAAAAAAAACATGGAATCGTATTTTTTAAACAAATTTTTGTCAAACTCTATTTTTGGCTAATTTTAAATTTTGGAGAGTTGTATTGGACAAAACATTAAAATGTTGAAATAAAAACAAATAGTTCAGAAATAACATTTTAATGTGCAACAAAATGAAACGAACAAAGTAGTTGATTACTTAGAATAGTATACAAGTCTAAAAATGAAAATAAGTAATAATTTTTTTATCAAGGTTAAAAAATATAGCCTATGGTTGGTTTAGGACCCCCTTACTGAAACAAATTTATTTTAAACTTTGGAACACAAATCACATGTGTAGTAAAGACTGTCCGGTTGTAGCTCAGTACATTTTTCATGTGCCCAACCCTTACACGTTTGGCATTGGATCCAATCTTCTTCAAATGTCTCATTACAAATTATGCAGTGAGTCAACTCTTCGTTTTCCTGCGACTCGTCAGCATACTTTAACTTTCTTTTAGTGTTTCCTTTGTTTTTCATTTTAGGTTGAACTATTTTTTGTTTCTTTGGTTTGGGTTTTCCCCCTCTCTCTCTCTCTCTTTTTTTTTTTTTTTTTTTTTGCACTTCTCTTCTCTCAATCTTTTTTTCTCCTCTGCTAAATTTTAAAACTTTTTCCAACAAGTCCAACTTTTTCAATGGCTTCTTTTATATTTGTTTCTCATCCCATTTATGTCGTGATTTTTACATTTCAACCTGTTGGACAAAGAAAAACACCGTCTGTATTTTATTTTGGTGCCAGTAACTTTGTCCGATACAACCCGAAATTGGTTTGTCCGATACAACCCGACTGTAAAGCTACAGTTGTTTAACCACCACTAGGTTATTACTTAAGCTAGACACTTTTATAGCTCATAATACGTAGATTAATATACTATCAGTCTAAAGGTATAACAATGAAACAATATAATTTACTCTATGTGTAAATATATACCCCAGAAGTTAAGTTCGTGCACTGCAATTCTCTCAACAAACAAACAACTAGCTTTGCACACCAGAACGAACGGTTGATTTGAACTAATATGGCGTCTGTGGCTTTCTTCCCCTATACAGCACACTATGTTAACCCAGTATGTGCTGCCCCTGGCCGCAGAATTATGAAGCAGCCTTGTCCGATACTACCCGCTGTCCGATACTAAACGACCTTCCCCTATAACATTACTATGTAGGAGGATCAAGTTCAATAATTTCAAAAATAGCTCCCAAATAGCAGCATCAGAATTATTGCATTATGTAAGGGGCTACACACCATACTGCAACTTTTTCGTCCTTAAAAATAAGAGGTGGAAAACTTTTTTCCTAACAAATCCCGGAGATCGCAGAATGAGGTCTTCTAGTTTGTCTTTTTTTTTTTTTTTAAGTTTATAAAACAAAAAAAATAAAGTTATTCTTAAAGCTAAAAGTTATTCTTGATGGCTGTCATGAAAATATGAATATTTTAAAAGAAAAAATACAACCAAACCTTGTTCAACCAGATCACGAACACGGCAGGGTTATTACAGAATTTATAGAGGCATTGACTATAGTTATTTCAATATTAACAATGTACATTAAATTAATATAGTTATTGTGAATTTCTTACCGCACGAAAATAAATCAATAGAAGTTTACTATTACAAACAAAAAGCTGCTTACAAGAAGGCTGACTAATAAATAAGTATTAAGTTAGTAAATAATCTTTCAAAAGCAAATTGTTTAGAATAAAAGCTTAAAAATATATTTAAGAATTCTAATTCTTAATAATTTATTTTCTCTTAATAATAGTAGAAAATAAAACAAATAAAAAATAATGTTATGAAAGAAGGCTTATAGTCTTCTTGAGAGACAACATTGCTGGAAAAAATAATGTAAATAAAAATAAATTGTACAAAAAATAAAAGTTTTAAAAGCAGGCTTAAGGGAACGGAAAATGTGTGTGTCTGTCTTCCTTCCGCTTTAACAATTTTCAAGAAAGCTATCCTTTTCAATTACGCCTTTTTCCTCTTTGCTCATAATAATTCATTGGTTAAGAAATAAATAAATACTTCTATGCTAAAATGTAAAACGTTTAAACAACGTTATAGCGCAAATTAATCGCAGCCATAAATTTTCATTTAAATTTCATAATATGTTAAAACAAGTTGATACATTTTAAAATGAATTAATTGTTAATTTATTAAATTACTTTTATTCTTAACGTACCTTGATGATTTATTGCAACATTTGTTTTACAGTAATAAATTTTATTTAAGGTAGAACGGTAAGTTTTAAAAAAATAAAAATTATTAATTAACTAGTTTTAAAATAATTTTTCCGGGTTCATAAAAGCAATTAAATACAATGTTTCGCTAAAAGTAATTTAAGAAATTCAGATTTAATTTATAGTGATAACATTTGAGAATGCAATATTTAGTAAATTAGTCATATTATTTAAATTATAGTCTTGAATAAAGAAAAGATGAAAACAACTTTTCATTTCTTAAAAACTAGTTACGTATTTTTGCTAAGAGAAATTCGTTGTACCAATTAATATTTTTTCGGGGGGAGGGGGGAGTTTGAATAATCTACTAAGTCGTGTTCTTTTCTATGCCAAAAACTCAATAATAAAGAGCTCAGTACTGTTAAGATCGTGGAGCGTACACGCAACTCAAAGTACATTAGTTCTTTCGGGAAAGCTGTTTGAAACACTATCCCTAAAGTTTAGAACATTTAATGTGAATTTTCTAAAGTTAATAGAAGGTAAATGTGCCAAATGAGGCCAACCAAAGGTTCATGGCCAAATATATTGCACATTTATGATACAATTTTTGTACATTCATCAAGTGTAAAGTGACTCATGAAAAATAAGAAATCAATCATGCCATGTGAAATGCAAGTTTCAATCATGTTTTTCAGAAGTTCAACAAAAAATCGTAAATTGGCATTTTATTAGGAGCACAAGTCGTCTACCTTGTCTAGTGGTCAGAGAAGTCTGACTGAGACAGGATGGTCCCGGGTTCGAATCCCTGCTCGTGCATGAACGTACTTTCTGTCTCCTGTCCTTTCTTTGTGTGAATTTTTTGTTATGCTGTGAATGGTTGCCTACCCTATAAATGGGTCCTTATGGCATGTGTGTACTGTGGAAGTCAGACAAAACACCAAAATAGGGTACAGTTGGAAAAGTGAAGCAGCGCACTCCAAATTGCCAGCCTAGCTGGCAAACAACAACAACATTAGGAACACGGAGCCCTAATAAGATCGAATCTATAAGAAAAGGCCAAAAAGTACTGTCTAACTAAAAAAAATTATAAAATATTTATTGCCAGCATAAAAACCGATTAAACAGCATTTGATGAACTCAAAAACATTTTTTTAAGTTCCATATTTACATAAATAAAAAACAGAACGATCAATTGTCCCATTCAGACTACTAAAAGTCGTTGTTTTCTATTTATTGGTCACTCCTGCGCACAGTTCGTTAACATACGCAGCACAGGATCGTATCCACCGCCTGATTCTTCTGTGTCTTAATAAGGACAACGGAGTCCTAATAATGCCAATAAAATGCCCGTATTCGGCTACAGTCTATTTTTCCAGACTTATATCAAATCTTAGGAAAAAATGACTGTACACGGCACTATTTTTTTTAATTAGTCAACAACATAATTTAGCCTTTCTGTAACAATTAACAACTTATTTTCTAGTAAATTAGTGAAACATAAAAAAAATCGTAAAATTAGATTAGGTGATTTTGACTAGACTCTTTTGTAATAACTTGTAACTTTTGCTGTTGATAACAAGCAGACTATTAATAGCGTTTTATGATCAACTAGCATTCCCGTACCCGGCATTGCTCGGGTAATTTAATTAGCAGGGTTAACAGTGCTTGGTGCACCTAGTTTCAAAAATCCCCTATAATAATTACTTATTACCTATAATTTTTTCTAATTTTGGGAGGATCCCGGGACCCCTGGACTCCTTATATATATGCCCTTGTCCTTAACCGATCTTTAACTGTTATTAACGATCCTTTTAAAGTATTGATTATCTTTGCAAACACAGGCCATCCACATTTTATTGTTATACCTATGTTTAAGCAAGAACTTCCTTGTATACAACATATTTAGTTTTTTTTTCTGGTGCTAAAATTATTTAGCTGCTTAATGAACTGACTTTCGAGCAAGCTACATAAAATTGGTCGTGTGATAAAAAGTCCTCTCTTAAATCGATCCCTGCTACTTTTAATGTCTGTCCTTGTGACTTATTAACGGTTATTGCAAAGCAAACTTTTACAGGAAACTGCACTCTTATAAATTCAAAAGGATAGTCCACCTGTGATGATGTTCTTAAAATCTTCGTTTCTAATTTTGAAAAAATGAAAGCAAAAGACAGAAACATTATTATTTGACTTGAGAAAAGTCTCGAGAATCACGTGAGAAACAAAAACAATATCAAATTTAAAATTCGCTATCGAGCAAAAGTTGAGAGGAAGTACTGAATAATGATTTGAATGGAGGAAAGCCTCCAAAAATAAGGGATTTAAATTTCAATGACAGGTTTTAATTTCACAGAAATTAAGGGGTTTTAATTAATTTCTCCTGAACTAATTGATATTTCGAAAAATCCTATGTATATATATATATATATATATATATATATATATATATATATATATATATATATATATATATATATATATATATATATATATATATATATATATATATGTTATCTCAGGACATTGATTTTTTATATATTAAGATTAGTCTTTCTCATAGCGATAAAATTACGATCTAAACAATTTTTCCTATACAACCTAGAAAAACAAGGAGTTGGTATTATTGATCTGCATGGCCTTATTTGGCTCACACACCTTAAAGTAGTATCAACATACATCACTAACTCAATACAAAGTTAAGAGATAAAGATAGTAAACATATGCAAATTTGTTCTGAAGGCATTTGTACTCAAAAAACAGTAGAAATATCAATTATCTTACTATTTTTTTTTGTGCTGAGTTTTGCGATCTTTGAGTCCTGCAACTTTTGAACAAGCTAAGGAACATTTCAAACTAATTATAAGGTAATAAAGTCATTGAACTGATTCAAGCAAAAAAAGCTATTTTTCTGAATAGAGGTAGGTGAGGCACCTTGGGACACTTTTTAGATAAAGATTTTTAAAAATTTGATTTTCAAATCAATTTTCAACGAACTTAGTTGAACATGTAATTTAGACATTTTTGCTTTAATTAAATTTTATTTTACTCCCTTATTTCATCAAATTAAATTTTCATAATAAAAATTAAGAAGTCATTACAACGTCGCAACCTGCCCCACTAGGTGGAGTACCTTGGGACACTAGCAAAAAAACTTAAATGAATAAAAAATACTAATCCTAATTGATTAAAATATGTTTATTTACAAACACACAGACTAACTAATTTCATTCGTTTCATATTCATTTTAAATTTACCTATATGCCGTCTTAAAAGTACTCAATCGAAATGTATTAACAGCCTCTCTAATGAAATCCTATTACTAAGACTATTTGCTGTTGCTGTTTCAATAGCAAAAGCTCTTTTCTAAATTTTAGTTCATTTAAACCCTTCATCAAAGTTATTAATTACAATGAAATAGGCTTTTACTGTACTGTACACTGGTAAGACAGTGTCCCAACCTGCCGCACCACTGTGTGTCCAATTTTGCCCCACTTAGGTTGTTATTATATATCAACTTTTTAAAAGTTAGGCTTGGCAGTACAATAAATTTTTCAACCTTTAAATTATTTAGAAAGTACATGATTTAGTCCCCGCATTCAATAATTTAAATTATTTCATTTCCTACTCGAAAATTTGAATAATGAAACCACCCATTAATATAACTCTAAACTTCTGTAAACAGAGAAAATTAGATTAGTGCTTATCTGTTAATGTGAGAAATTCTAAAGTACACTAAAGAGTAGATCCTGCTGTCCATCTATGATGTCCTAAGAAAACTGATTTTTGTTTACAAAATTAAAGCTGAAATTAATGGTGTCCCAAGGTTTCCCACCCTCCCCTATACATTAATAAATAATAGAGAAAAAGTACAATAACTTTCAAAATTTCTCCACTTGAGATCTATGACCTTGCAAATTAATTTTTTTTTCCAAACTCTTAACTGATGAAACTAATTATGACAAGAGTAACGCATTTTTTAAATTCATCATGATTATCAAGTACATATGCCCAATCATTTAAAAATCTTTATTAGTAAGAAGTGCAACAGAGGAAATGCAAGAATCACTGTTTTAACGTGATGAAGAGAAAAATAGATAAGTCAAAAAGATCCACTTCACGTTGATTCAATAACTTGAGAGATAAAAAGCTTTTTTTCAAAGAGGGCATCATGTACCAAAATAAATATGCTATATGACATTTATATAGCATATTTATTTTATAACCAAAACCATATGTAACTAAATTTGTGATATAAAAAATATAATGCATGTACCACTATATTTTTTAGTTTACTACGTTTAATCTAATTAAACGTAGTAAACTAATATATTTTAGCGTATTACATCTAGTGAAAAAGGAACTGTAATGGGCCCATTCTCGACTTTGGCTAGGTTTACCTGAATAAGTAATCACATTTCACAAAAAAAAAATCAAAATTAATTTTAATTCTGAAATTTTGAATTCAAATTATGTTTTTCGCAGTCACGAGTTGCGACAGGACCCTACTTATTGGTTACTACTCCACTCGCTTGTTTCTAGAAACGGTTCCTGTCCCTCTTCTTGGGCGGTTACGCGTGCATAGTTGTGTATGTGTAGGCTTGTGTGTGTGCGTAGACCTGTGTGTATGCACATTGGCGTGTGTGTATGTGTGTAAAGGCGCGTGTGTGGATGTGTGTGAGTGTGTATGAGCGTGCGTGTGTGTTGGACATGGACGCCACCGATCAGGAGCAGCGGCTAAGCGGCTACCGGAAGGAGTCACGCCTGCAGAGGACGAAGGGGTTGAAAAAGAAACCGAAACCAAACATCAAGGACGGTCAAATGAAAACAATTAGCAATCATGATTGCTCAAAAAATAGTTAGTACAAAATACTTTTTGTTCGGTAATATTGTTTAGTTAGCTCATTTTAAAGAGTTCATTAAAAATATAAGCCATTTTAATGTTTCAATCTTGCTTGATCATCTCGCGCACCACAGGAAGACATATCATTGACTGTAACTCGAATTCAATGACAATGATCATATAGCGTATTTATTTTGGTATACGATGCCCTCTTTGAAAAAAAGCTGTTTTCTCTCAAGTTAATGAACCATTAGGTAGTTTCTTTTACAGTACGTAGTATAATTTCTAAAGAAATGCATGTACCATTTACAAAAACCAAACTTAGCACTTACTATGCCTTTAGTTAGTCGAAGGAAAAGGTAGAAAATCGTGAAATCTGAAGAAAACGTACTGGGAATGCTTTTCTTAGAATTAATGCTTCTTACTTCCGTATGTAACCAAATGGTAGATTGTTAAAAGACATTGACATAAATGAAACTTTTTCTTATTCAGTCCTTTAAAAAAATGCCAATTTGCTTATAACAATTATGCATCAAAAACTCTTAAGTTATCGATAAGGATTGTAATCTAAATTCAAAGTATTTAACATTTATTATTTTCTTACAACTCAGTAGTTTATAACCACAGCTAAATCCCTCATATTAGACAGAAGTGCCTACACTGCGTAAGGCTTGCTTTTACACTATTGGCAAACCTTCAATACGCGACTAAGAAAAAATTCAAAATTCATGTTTATTTAATTTGAAAATTTTATTCAGAAGTACTTTGAACCAACCAGCCTAAAATCTGAAAATATTAAGCAGTTACCTTAAAAAACATGCTTCGTATTTAAACCGTTTTTTCCCTTCATTTCAGTTTTTCTTTGTTTCTTCCTTTTTTTTAATACGAGGACAAATTAAAAAGTCTTGGCGCCTATTATTTTAAGCTAAAATATGGCTGGGAATACACAACGAATATGTACATTCCCAGCAGTGACAGTTCCTTTAACCGTACCAGCCGTATCTGCTTTTGCTCGGAAGAGTGGAGCTGCTATCAGTCATTTAAGATGACGGTCGTTCTTCACACGTCCACAGCGTATGAGCAGCGAATTGCTATTCGTTTTCTATGGAGCGAAAGAGACAAAGCCAGTTGCGTCTCTCCAAGTGAGTCTCAAGAGAGACACTTTTCCCCATGCATGGGGAGCATTTCCCTGCGAATTGCTATTTGCGTTTGTCCCTTATTCCATAGAAAACGAATAACACTTCGCTGCTCATAAGCAGTGGACGTCTGAAGACGGACCGTCATCTTAAATGACTGATAGCAGTTCCGCTCTTCCGAGCAAAAAGCAGATACGACTGGTACGTTTAAAGGAACTGTCACTGCTGGGAATGTACATATTCGTTTTGTATTCCCAGCCATATTTTAGCTTAAAAAAATAGGCGCAAGGACTTCTTGATTTGCCCTCGTATATAAGTTTACTGAACAGGATAATAAAGAAAATTCAATCCTTTAAAGCAAAAAAAAATCAATAAAATAATATTTTCCTGAACTCATATAAACTTATTTAAATGCAGCTTTACCTATCCGTTAATTCTAAACACTAAATTCACAACTGAAGAAGCATTTTAATTTGAAACTGAGGAATTTAGTCTTAAAAACAATCACACGAGAAGTAAAAAAATTCAAGCAGTTTCATCATCAAACTGAATCACTTCATGCTTAAAGAAAAACTGAGAAGATCTGTTCTTACATGTTTTCTTAAATTACTGAACTCGTTTTAAAACTTTCAATTTATCTCCGAAAAAGAAAAGAAAAGGGGAAAAACCGCTTTTTTTACTTTCCTGCATTTTTTGCTGGCACATACTCGCGTTAATTTGATTCCTGAAAAGACACATTTTTCTTGTTTTCGGGGCATTCTTTGTTTTTCGAAGTAAAATACAAGGCGTTATATGCCTCACAAAATGCTTAAGAAATACTTCATCGATATCTTTTGAATTGCGTCAAAAGAGCACCCAGACAAATTAATTATTGGAAACAAATTTTGTGAAAGTTTATATTTATTTCTTCATCAAAATATTGCGGTCGCGATATAGTTTCTGACACAAAACAACTGGTTCTATAAACTCCAGTAGTTTTTCTAGGTTTTATATTTCGTGTACTAATTACAGTTTAATCAAACGTATACACCCCTGAAGCACATTCGTTATTTTGATTGAATTTTTAAAATCACGAAGCCACATTGGGTACTTATTAGGTAGTAGTACAGTTGGCACATTTTTAATTTTGGTGATTATTTTTCCTTTATTATTTCCATCATGTCTGGTCCAAGTTTCATCGAAACAACTTTTTTGGCGGTACTCAGTATTATTTTGCTCTTAAAAAACTTTTAAATGAAACAGAACATCAACAAGATTGAAATTTCAAGTAAAAAATAAAATAAATCCGCTAAATTGAAAGGTGAAATAATCCGTCAAATAAAAAAAACAAGTCGTTAAATAACCTGAAAAATTCCATTAAAAATTCACCAAGGAAGGAAAACAACATTGAAAGCTCCATTAAAGTGTAAAATTAATGCATGGTGAGCAAACATGACGCAAACGATATTTTTTTGTTTTGGTCTTTGCAGAAAGTAAGCAAGTCGCCAAGAGCCATTAAAACGAGCGCAATGTATTTAAAACGGGAAAATACCTTCCTTTTATTGTTTGTTGAAAAAATACAGGTTTCATAACTACAGGGTATCGCCTTCCATGAAAAATATCCAAATACTTATTATTTTTTAATTAAAAATGTGTCAAAATAAGAGAAAGAAAAAAAAATTTCTTCAATCCCACTTTTTAAAGTTTTCTCTGTCTCATACGGAGCATAAAGCAACATTAATTTGGTGGTATGTCCAGAGAAAACCGACTTCATTTAAAGTGATGTTGACAACAGCAATGCTTTTACTTTCCACTTACTGAGAAATAGGTTACTGCAATTGAATTCGTCGAAGATACGGAAAAAGGGAGATGCTTTCATTTATCTAAATTATATTTAGTTAAAGAGAGGCGTAAGGTGGTAATCGAATTACACCAATATTAGTTTATCTTTCTGACATCTCAACCCAGCCGCACTCCGCAAATGATCATTATGTTCTGAGATCAAAAAGGTTCTGTCAGATCAAAAGAAACATTAAAATTTAAAACATAACTGATTCAGAAAGTCTGCTTAATAATTAGCTAAATTTGATGCAAACATAGTAAGGATTAAAGTAGAGATATATTTCAGATGCATTGAGTTGAATTGAGAAAAATATAGAAGTATTTAAATTATTATAGCCCCCCCCCTACGGTATTATTATTCTGACTTAGAATCACACACTTTAGGTTATAAATTTTAATAAAAATATTCCGTTATTCAAAATTTTCATTAGTATTAAACTAGTCGTATAACAGAAAAGTTCAAGCAAGAAATCTCATTAACAAAAGGCACCCAACTCAAAATAGTATTGTTTTATGACAAGTGACTATTTTTTCATTTTGACTGATGTTAGTGACGTTAGTTTCTGTGGTGAGCTAAAAGGAATAAGTTGAGTTTTCAACAAAAAAAAAATCATTTCTTTTTCCGCGTTCAGAGCTCATCAATCGGTGTTGAGAAGAAGGAATTGGCACATAATCGCTCAGCTTCAGTTGTTTTGATTTGGATGGGTTATTTTATACACTGCTCGACATTGAAAGTGCAACACCAAGAAGGAGTGGTCAGAAAGTGATGACATTTGGAAAAAAGACAGAGGCAGCAAGGAATAATAAATCATCTTAATTTCGAAGGATAGGCAGAATACAAAGCGAGAACGGCGTCGGCTCAGTAGGATGTAGGACCACCGCGGACAGAGACACACGAAGCAACACGTCTAGGCATAGAGTCAATAAGGGTGCGGATGGTGTCTAGAGGGATGGCTCTAAAACTAACTAAACGTTGCTGTCTATGTTGTGGGGTCAATGGCAGTCTTCTTAGTGGACGCTGTGTTTGCAGACCACGTACGACCAAACGACAGGAAATGATTCTGGTTGACACGGGAACATTCAGGGTATCTTGCACCTGCTGCAGAATCGAGAAACAAGTGACTTGTAGGTCTGCTACAGCTTGTCGGTGGATGCGTCAATCCACGCGTTCTGACGTCACTCTGGCTGCCCTTGCACCCATCGATCTTGCCACATTTCGTTGTTCCAACCATCTTCGGCACAGCCGATGCACCGGCTCGCATCCATGGAGGTATCAGCTGCGATTTGACGTACGGACCAACCTCCCCTTCTCAGTCCGATCACCATACCCCTCGTCTTCTGGAAGTGCCTTCGTTGACGTCAGCCTGGTATTCTCTAGTGTTACACGTATCCTCAAAGACAAAAACTGAAATTCTTCGATAATTCTCCAGTCAGAAATAACGACACGAATATTGCCCATTTTGCAAGTTCCTTCCCTTATATCTTACTTCACGTGCGTCGGAGAGCTGCACATTTCACATCATTTATATAACTCAGTGATGTACGTCTACTCTAAAATTTGCATAAATTTCTGAACACTCCTTCTTGGTGTTGCATTTTCAATGTCGAACAGTGTAGGGGAGATGCGGGCAAGATGGGATATCTAACGTTTAAAGGGCAATAAAACTGAAACCATTGCATTTAAACAATCATATTTATTTCAAAATCTTCCTTTGGTAATCAGTTTTTAATTTTTTTATAATTTTAGGAACAATCATAGCGTAGTTATTATTCTAGAGATATAAAAGTAAAAAAAGCCCCACCACCCCGTCTTACCCTCTGGTTCGGGTAAGATGGGGTACCCCTAGGGGCAAGATGGGGTACAGCATTTCACCTACATTTCCTGACAGAATTCGCAGGAGAATGTTGCTTCATCGTCCTCATCATCCACTCCAGCACAAGAGCAATGTGCCCACGTACCACAGAGAGAACATTTGATCCAGCCTTCATCGGAATCTAAATAAAGACCGCTGCAGTACAAACAAGGGGTATTTTCAATATCTGCATCACTATTGTTATCCGATGATTTGCGATTATCTATCGTTTTTTTCTTTTTTATGACTCCTCTTTTATTGGGTCTTCCTTTTTTATCCTTCGTTTTCGTCTTCTCCAATTTTAATTGTCTAATTTCTTTTCGTTTTAGTTTATTCTCTTCCGTGACCTGCTTTCTTTTAATCGTTTCTTCCAGTTCTTTTTTATACGGTGACTCAGTAATAATGGCTGTTCTTCCTCGTTTACGAGTCACGCGTGAAGATCTACGACTTGCTGGAAGGGGTAATATTTGCTGTGGACTAACAACAGAAAATGTTGACTGTTGTGGAGTAGTTGGTCTTCTGTCTATTTCTGTATCATCAACCCACGTGGAACATCCAGGTTGAGGACTCGACGAGGTAGCAGAAGTCACCGTAGGTGTCTCGTGAAAAGTAGCTGATACAGGAACATTATTAATGGTTTTGCGAATTGCCTCTGTTTCAACCCCGGTAGATAGAAGTGAGGCACGAGATGTAGTTGCATTAGTAATAGCAGCTTCACTGGTATCCAGCACAGGTAATACGTCAACTTGCTGCGTTTCTAACTCAGCAGGTGCTGTGACTGCTACATTTGTGGTCGCTGAAGTCAGTGTTTGAGTGAGCGGAATATCAGTCACCAACGAAGGAGCAAAGTCGGTTTCAGAGAAGACCGTCGGATCGTAAGGCCAAATTCCGCACTTTTTGAAGCCATTTACAGCTGTTGCCATGGTAGATGTTTCTATGAATGCCTTTCCAAAAATTTCTGCAACTTGCCGCATTGTTACAACCATCCCTGGATTGCTGCGAAGCCAGGTCGTAATTTGCCGATCGTAATAATTGCTCAACGGTCTCATATAAACAACATCGGCGACCTGAAGACGATGAGTTGTATGTGGGGGGAAACATAAAATAATTACCCCATTGGCTCGAGCTTCATCTATTAAATCGATGTTTTTTGTATGGGTGCTATGGCCATCCAATAATAGCAAAACAGGTCGATCTACTGTGGCCCCACTAAATTTCACAAACTGTTTAAACCATCCAAGAAACAACTCCGTGGTCATCCAGCCTGAGTCACTAACAACTCCCCATGCTCCAGGGGCAGCATTAAGCATTAACTGTGGATCCATCCTCTTCCTGGGAAACACCATCATAGGGGGCATGTATTGTCCACTGGCGCTGAAGCATATCTCTACTGTGATTGTAGTACCTCTTTCTGCAGAAGTTAATGCCCCTACTTGTTTTCGGCCTCGTTTTGCTATAATTTTGGATTTAGTCTTTGGTACAACTGAAACACCAGTTTCGTCGCAGTTATAAATGCGGTCTGGTGTAAGATGGTGTTCGTCATAGATATTGCCCAAAAAATTAAAAAATTGATCAACAACTATTCTGTTGAACCCGGCAGCACGTGCAGCAGAAGTGCTTTCGGGTTTTCTTATTGACAAGTCTGGGTGTCTGTTCAAAAACCCTTGAAACCAATCTTTGCCGGCTTCTTGTTTTTGAACGTTAAAAGGATGGACTTTATTATTTTTTACTGCTAAATTGTACGCTAATGCTCTTAAGTCTTTGGCTGTAAGTCCGTAAAGTCTAGTCTCCATGTCCAATATATAGCCACAAAGCTCGTCCTCTTCTTTTTCAGTGAAAACAGGTTGCTTAGGTCCTAATGAAACCTTTACTTTAATACTTTTAGATGGAGATAGGGCCAAGTTCTCCCGAGCTTTTTTTACTTTTCTTTCTAGAGTAGTCTGAGGAACTGAAAATGTCTTTGCTGCTAGCATATACCCCATTTTCTCTTCTAAAACAGCTTTAACAGCTTTTTCCATGCTCTCTTCCGGCCACTCGCCTCTATTTGTCTTTCTCTTGTATGTTTTCACCATGCTAAAACAAACAAGTCCGCCTATGCATTACACAGCCAAGCCACATGCATATATACAATCACAAACATACATATAGAGCGAGAGATACATTAACATTAATCAACACAAAAGCTCGAACCATAATAAAAACTTAGAGCGGGCAAGACGGGGAACACATACCCCATCTTGCCCTCATGGGTCTTGATGTATTTAAAAAAGAAAACAAAATAAACAACACACAAGACAGAAATAAACCAGTTTTTACCTGTTAGCGTAATATTCGGCGCATGCGGATAAACTCTTATCTCATTTACACTACTATTACTTGTATATTAAACACGTACTAAACGAATTGAGAAAATAAGAAGAAAACTTGGCGAAATCACTTTTGTTTCGATAACCTAAAAAATACGTGTCGCACGAATCACATACGAGAGTGCACTGGAAGCCGTCGTGGTGCCACATCGTCTGTGCGAGTTTGAACGTGTTCGCGCGACTAGAAGGTTATAATAGACCGGGTGCCCCGTCTTGCCCGCCACCCCATCTTGCCCGTATCTCCCCTATGTTTGTTCGCATTGTATCAAAACTTTATCAATACTACCACATTGTTATTATTTAAAACTATATTAAAACTATTAAAACTATATAAATCCACATTGTTATTATTTAAAACTATAAAATCGCCCGTCAAGGTATGACGGGTTCTTCTACATTTGAATGGAGAAATTGCCTGTTTGGTGATATTTTGTAACCCTGACTCCAGTGGATTAACTGTAAACTCCAGTAGATAGCGTTCATTGTTGACCATCGTTTCGTTTTTTTTTATTCCCCTGAAATGACAGTCTTACTAGTAAAACGGTTAGGTTACCGGATCCAGTTTAGCCCTGTCAAAATAAAGCATTTTCCTGCATTTTAAACATGACCAAAAAGTGTTATCATATTATCATGCTATGGCGCGAGTTTCATTATTGGTGAACGTTACTAGGCTATTATAAAAAATATGAGGGTGCTATCTCACTTTCATGCGCAGTAATTCAATAGTATAATTAATGACTTGATAAGAATTAGTAGACTCTCTGTTTAACGACGCTCTATTTAACGACTTTCTCTATTTAAAGACGGCTTTTCACGGTCCCAGATGGTCCACTATTCTGTTAAAAGCTTTCTATTTGAGGACGCTTTTTACTTAAGGACGATTTTTTGTGGTTCTTTAAAAGTCGTTAAACAGAGAGCCTACTTTATATCTGCCGTTGGAAGGTAAAGGTTAATACATGCATTTGTTTACTTTATTGTATTTATTTATTTATTTCATTTTATTTATTTTTTCATTTTTTTGCCATCTATTGGACTTTAATTTTATTGAACAAGCTTGCTCATTTGGTTTCCTCTAAAAGTAAAGCACAAAAAAAAAAAACCTTCAAATTTTAACACTCCCCAGTTGTTAGCATGGAATCCAAAACGCGTTTCTTCAAATATCTCAAAAACTCATTTCTGCAGATACTTTGCTTTACCTTTCCACCAGATATATCTTCTCAGCGTTTAAGAAACCAACCTATTTAAGGTAAATTCCGAATATAATTGCGCTCTGAAGTTTTACTTGCAAGTCTTACTTGAAAACGAAAGCGTTTATATGTTGCCTGAAAACCTGAAATTTGATAAATATTAGCTTTAGCCGGTGAGTATCAACATCCACTTACCAAAGATATCGGCACAAAAAAATAATAATAATAATAAACAAATGAATATTTTCGCCGGTAAAATTTGACATAATCAAAGTTCCGTCTTTCACTGTAGCACACACTATTTAACTATAATTTTCACATCTTCCTTCTGAAAATGTTTCAAACTGTCTCTTTGGGGGTGCATTTATCTACAATAATTAAACCCTTTGGGGGGGGGGGGTATTACTTCTGCACCGTGAAAATTGAAAGAGAGAGACAAATTTTCGGTTTATATTTCAATTCTTCTTTATTTTTCAAAAATTAGCTGCCAAAGTATTTTTTATTTACTCTGCAGTCGACGACGACGAGTTAAAACGTTGAATTTCATTTATTATACTTACATCTTCAAATTACATAATGTGTTTTTAATTTGTACTCATTTTTCATATTACTACTCTCAATACTGGGCAATTCCAAAAGAAGGATCCGATTTCAAGAATTTATTTTCCCTAACTACAAAATAGAAACACAATTCGAACGTTTCTAGAAAGAGAAAATTTCACTTTGAAACTCATGCTGTGATTTAGGGTGAGGGCTTTGAAAACTTAATACTTTCGTTCGATGCTCGTGGACGTCCTCTTGTGCTTGCATATGCAACTATCTTCGAATTTTCAACGCCACTGGTAAATCTGCTTATGCCGTGGTGGTTGCTTGCTAAACTGGCGGCAAAAAAGCACTCCAGTAATGAACTCTTATACTGCTACTTGCTGCCCACAAAAGGTTTTGCCTTGTTGTGCTGCCACTTTGGTTATTAAAATCAACTAATATAACTAGCAACAGCTCCAACTCGGCCGTGACTTGAAATTCTTCCTGAACTGTTCATTTTTTCCCCAACTTGTCGACGGACGTTGAAATAATGGTTTTAGATTCTGTAATTTGTAAGAAATAAATGTTTGAATTCCGATCCTTCTTTTTCAACAGCCATTTTTCATTAAAAGAATCAGAAATACTTATCTCAAGCTTGTTTTTAATCAATTTTGGCCTACTTCCACGGTGAGTTTCGCGAAGTGGCAGCTATTACGCGACATTATCCAGTTCCCTTCAGCTTATTTGGTAATTTACTTCTATGTGATTACCCATAAAAAATCTGAGTCAGTGGGAAAATCTATAACTACTTCATACAAACAACAGGACAATAAAGAACGCCTAAAACTATAGGTTGTTTTCTTTTCTCCAATAAATAAAAATCCTCCCCTGCCATTTCTCTTTCTATACCTAAACTACTTTAAATCATGGTGGTTGCATTCGGTGACGGCAAACTGCAGAAATATATAACTCACTGTCAAGAAAAAATGATTCGAAAATAGAAAGAATTACCTTTCAATGCCATCCCAAAAAGGCAAAGGAGTGAATAAAAATAAAGCAAGCTCTCAGGAAGGGAATAAACACGTTGGGCTGCGGAAACGAAACGGACTATATGGCTGCATTTTATGTTCGACTTAAGTTCTAATGGAGGGGAATGGGTTATTTCATCTAAGTGGCGAGATAAATGTTACGAGCTGCGCGAATACTTATGGACGTTTTCATTACGGGAGAAAAATAACATATTGACTGTTATGTGTGTTACTGGAAACAGTAGAATATATTGGGGGGGGGGGGGGGTGGAGCAAAGAGTAATGTTTTTCTTTTTTTTTTAAACAAATATCTTTTAGCAAGTTTTTATCTTAAAAAATGAGTTGATTTCTCTTTTACTTAAAAACCTTTTTGCCACGTAGTGACAAATTTTCAATCCGGGATCAAAAAAAAAAAAAAAACTGGATGTGGAGCAAAATATCTTGAGGGAGCATTTTGGATATCAGCAAAGCTTTCATATTTCTGACCTGTAAAATGTGTTGTAGCTATTAAAATAAATGGAAATCAGATCGTGCAATGTCGGGAGCATATATTTCAGCTATATAAAGAGAAAACATTAGCTTTGCAGCTTGATTATGAAAGATCACACTACTTAAGAAGGACCCTGGGCAATTTTAATACGCTGGGTTTCTAGCCTGACATTGATCCATCTGATTTTCCTTTATATTCCGATTGCTATAAAACAAACAGCTTGAAAATTTGACTGATATTAAAAATGCCAACTCCAGATGTTTTGATTGAAAACAGTTGACTTTTATCCGTAAGGAATTTAAATTTGTACACAAAAAGGCAAATTATAGCTGATAACACGTGTTGCTAGCTATCAGTATTATTGAGTAGTAATACAACTTTTCAAAACTTTATTTATTTGAAAAAAATGACATTAAACAGAAAGGGGTTCCAAAGAAATTACTCTTTGGAATCTTTTTTAGGTTGGTTTGGTTGTTTTATTTGATTTTTATGGCGCCCTTGAGGGCTATACTGAGCCAGTTTAGGTGTGTTTATTGATTATATTTATGTCTTATTAACCCATGACGTGGACGCTAAATATGCATAATATAAATCAAAAGTTACGTAAAAGGGTTATTAAACAAATAATCATGCAAGCAATTTCTAAAAACAATGTTACACTAAATGTATAGATGGAGAATAAATTGTGAAAAATGAGATTGAAAGTGTCCACAATGACGTCACGCATTGAAGGAGTTGTGGGTCGTGAAATTGTGACAGTTTGTGACAAGGAGGAGGTAAGAAGAAGTGTGACATCGTGCATTTTTTTGTAAAGACGTGCTTATGAAAAAAGCGTGACACGTGACAAGGGAGTAAAATGAAGTATGATACTTTGTGACAACGGGGGGAGGGGGATCAAAAATGTCAAAAAAAAATTGTAACATCATTTATGGACATCCCCTTAGTTAAACTGATGTACAATTGTCGATTTGTATTTGCTGTGTAACCCAAATGACCGTGTTTGGCTTGGTTTTAACCTTCACTAAATCAAGTTACTCTTACTTTAAGTTACTTTTCTGAACAACAAGTCAAACAATTTAAAGCTTAAATTCTTATTGGAACTCAAAACAACAGTCAGCAAGAACAATTTTCTGAACATTTCTGCTTAACCATTGAGGAACAATAAAATGTCTAAACTTCAAAATTTAAAACTGTGCAAATATTCATTGTTCTTTGTTTGACTCGTTTTAGTTATAGGTTGTCACTTTCTGCACATACAGCAAGTTCATCAAAATCAACCAAAATCAGTTGAAGAAACATTTTAAGAAAACAAAAAGTGACGGCAAACACCGTGGTGTAAAAATCTGTACGTGCAAAGACTCAGAAATGACGCGATAAGAAATAAAATGAAGCATTCATCCAATTCCTTGGAATAAAAATTTAAAACATTTTTCCAAGAACAATATTTTCTGAGAAAAGTATGCCACATCAAACTTCACGTAGTCTACTGCATCATTACTAATGAATAAAGAAAGCAACTGAAAATGAATTTTCAAAAATAATTTAAAATTGCTCAAATGCCATTCCATTGTATTAATTAAAAATAATGTTTCAGATGCTATTTTTCATTAATTCAAAAGTTATTCCAAACATGTGGATTGTTATAATAAGGCAAATTAAATTTAACGTTTCATCGGTAATTGAAGCGGAAAAAAAGGCTTTGGCATTGAATCTTCAACCAAAAATCCTGTTTTTCATTATCAAAATGAAAATTCCTCTATCGAAAATTCGAACTTTATAGTAGATCCTTTTCTACAATCAACATGTTTAATTTTGATATCCAAGACTTTAGCATTTGGTGGCGATTGCAGCGCTCTCGTTTTGACAGCATATTACACTATGGGCCTTAACATACCGATCGCCTTGATATGTTGTAAGAAAATATTCAATTAACTCAAATCATAAAATACAAATCACAGAATTAATACACATGAAACAATGAATATCTATATGCACAATGTTGTTTTCACTCTATTCGTCATCTATTTGCTGCGTTCGCTTTTATTTTGTCTCAGTCTCAGTTAAATGAGTTCGAAACTACTTTGGAAGTTTAACTGATTGCATTTCAAGCTTTCTGTTTACCCGATTATTGTTAAACAAGACAGATCTTTTTCTGTCAGTTTGTTCTTTAAATTTTCAGTTTAAATACTTTCATATCGAGCTTTTGGTTTGATTTACGAGGGTTGTTTTTTTTTCCAAGCTCCGTTTGACTATAAAAATAAAATGGGTAAATATACAAAAAAGATTTTACTATCAAAAGTAAGGTACAATGCATATTATTTCTCCCCATAATCACCTTGACGATTTAGGCATTTGTCATACCTGTGCACAAGCTTTTCTATACTTTCCTCATAGAACGTTGCCGTCAATGATTAAAAGTGATTTTTGACGGTGTCTTTGAGTTATGCCCTCTTTAAATTTTCGGCACCACTTACGAGCAATACTAGCACTCATTAAGTTATTTCCATATACACGACTTATTCTTAATGAATTTCCACTGCCCTGTTACCTTCTGCTTGCAAGAAACGAATAACACTTCTCAATTCACATTTGGCGGGAGACTCGATAGAGACAGTCATGCTTTCGTGTCAGCAGCTCAACAGGAGAAGGCAGATTGGACTCGACAGTAACTGAGTGTTCGGACAGGGGCATGTGCAGTATTCTAGTGCTCAAACCAGCCACTTGACGCCCACCTGGCTTTCCTACTGTGAAAACGGAGCTTGAAGAAAAAAAAACAACCTACATAAATTAAATTCGGAGCATATTCGTTTTATGTTTTAAATTACGACTATTTAATGTACAGTTTGTGTCTATAGATTCTTCAATCTAGTAGTTTTTCTTGACACAATAGTAGGACGATGTTTAAACTGACTTCGAGCTATAAGGAGTCAATAGATAGAGGGCCGCCGTGACTCATAATGTCAACTGGAGGAGGATCAGCGGGTCATTGTCCAGCAAAAGACTTATCTGTACTCAGTTATATTTCTTCTTTTATAAAATTAGACCTGTAAATATAAGTTCACCGTTTCACCATATTGGTAATTGTGTTTGTTCTCAGCCTGTTATTTTTAACCGCAAAATAGCGTTTGTTTTATCACAGCAGCAAATACCGTAGTTACGTAAAAATATGTCCTGGAGTAAAATGGATGAAACATGGTATCCCAGTACCTCGGCACCTCGAAGGGACTATATAAAGTTACCATATCTGAAAATTGGCTTTCTTCGATCCATTTAAAGCGGTTAAATTACATTCTAAAACTCCAATTAAAATGTTAAATGCTTTGCCAACTCCATTATTTATCACCGATCTCGCCAAGCGACTAAGTTCATGCCTTACCTACCGTATCTTTTGATTTTCTTTACACATTTAAATTCAACATTATTCAGAAAACAATCCAAAACTTTTATATCTGACTTATGTATGAGGGACTACTTTTTGAAGAGAGGATTTTGGGAATAAATACGTTTTTCATGTTCATAGTGTTTTTTAGATGAAAACTTTTAAATTAGGGAACGAAATCATTAACTAGTAAGTTGTATTGTACGTACTGATTTTTTTTTATGCATGTCAGTATGAAGAATCCAGCTAAAAAAAAAAACACTTTTCAACAGATTCCAAAATGATTCAGAAAAGGAGTTGATCAGTAGACACTTGAAATTAAAAACACGGAAGCAGTGAATGCATCCGGTTGTGTTGTGGGGGGGGGGGGGGGGTGAAGGCAGTTATTCAAGGTCATGTGAAAGGTGCGGAAAATAGGATTTTCTCGACAGAGTCCTGGTAAAAGAGTTTTACTGATGTGTTGCCGGGGTTTCCCCTGTAACACATCGAGACAAGTGCATAAAATTACAATTATTCGTAAATGATTTTGTTGCCTAATTTAAACGTTATCATCTCCAAAGATTAATTCAACTAAAAAACTGAACATCAAATTTTCCCGAATGTTTACAGAAAGGTTTTCAATAATTAAGTTTAGCGTATTAATAAGTTTAAAACGGGGTTTCACATGAAGAAGACAGGGGTGAAATTACGTACAGTACCTACTAAAACAAAAACAAAAAAATCACCACATAAGCACAAAATGGCCCATTGCTTTAAATGTTTTGCATTGACTAGTGCTGCCTTCATTGAAGAATTTTTCAACGTTTTTGGTTAAAGTTATCATAGAAAAACATACAATGATCTCATGTGCCCCGTGCTCTTATGCGCCCCCTTTTCCCCTACTTTCTTAGCTAAAACAAATGCTCTTTAAAACTTATATTCATTTAAATTAAAATAAAGCACACTTATTTTAGTAGTGTGTAGAATTTCTAGCTGTTTATAATACATACGAATGCACTCACATTCTTTCCTCGTGAAGAGACCAACATTTACTCTACAATTTGGCAGTGAAAGAAACCAAGTTATAACGCAGAAACACAAACTGAATATAAAACTTACAGAGTCACAAGACGTCATCTTATCATCGTATAAACGTGAGCAATTTTTTGTACCTGGGTCATGAATGAAACAATTTTCCAAAGCAAAATTCAAAACTTGGTACGATTTTCTTTAATTTTTTGTTCCCCTCAAAATTTAACAGCCACCGTAGGTTGATTCAAAAAAACTTTTTTTCAGCTAGAGTCCAGACACCCCCCCCCCCCCCCTTTTTTTAGACTTACTTATAATATTATGCTGCAAAAGTTTTAGCTTCTCACTCAAACTTTAAGAGGATGCTCAATGACCCCTTGATTTAACATTAGCCGTAGCATAGAAAATGCAACAAGAAACATTTAATTTTCCCAGCTGTTTTTTTTTTATATACATAATTATTTTATTGCAATGTATATGCGTATTGTTAGTGTATATTATAATACGTAGCATTGTTTTTTGAGCAATCACGATTACTTATTGTTCTCACTTGACTGTTTTTGGTGTCCTATCATTTTATTTTCATACCGCCACCCTCCGCACCCTGTCACCGTCGACCGGCTCCTCACAATGCTGCTCCTATAGCGAAAGCCGTCTCCAGGTTGCATCCATGTCCTACACACACGCGCATACATACACAACTACACACGCATACATAAAGACACCTACACATACACACACAAACACATACGCACATACACAAAAACATACACATACACACACGCATTCATACAGACACCTACACATACACACTACAACATACACACACATACACGCAACTACCCACACATTCATGCCTGCACACAGACACAAACACATATGCCTACACACACATACACATACCCCACGACACATACACATTCATACACACAACTACCCTCACACTTATGCCAGCACACAGACACAAACACACATGCCTACACACACATACACATACTCCCTACACACAACCACACATACCCCACACACAAACACACACGCCTACATACACACACTCGTGATTGCGAAAAACATAATTTGAATTCAAGATATCAAAATTATAATTTTTTTTTCACTTTTTTTTCGGTTCAATTTATTTTTAACCCCCCCTCCCCATACTTATGAAGATTGGGGGAGGGGGTTGAGCACCCTTTCTCAGTGGAAATAGAAAGCTAAAATTCTTCCAGTATATGACTGTCCACAAGCCAAAAATATTGAGGGGTGTCCTGTGTTATCTAAGAGAAACTTTCTTTTTACATGTATTCTTGGACAATCACCCTAAGCCACCGCTTCATTTGCATTCAATTCAACAAAAACTTAAACTGTTCGTCACTTCCTGAGATTTCATATGAATTAAGCCAAAGCACTCCTCAGCAGTTCCTCCAGCGACGAGGCTTAAATCAATGAGGCTTCATCAATCATTGTTAAGCAAAGAACCACGAGGACAATCACGTTTTATCGCGGAGCTTTGTCGCTCGGAAGAAGCTCTCGAGTCATATCGCCGCGCCCGATCTCCATTTGGGAAAGGGACGCTTCGGAAACCTTTTCAAGATAACGGATATAAATTCCAGACACGGGCTCTGATACATTTGCCTATTTGATCTTATTCTGTTCTCTTTTTCTTTCATGAGGCCACATTTTACGAGCAGATTTTTGAATTCAATTTGTAGGCAGACGATGGGAGAGGGGAACGATTTTAATGCTTTGTCAATTTCGAGTAATGTTAAATACCTTGAAAGAGTCGTAATCAAATTTCAGTTTTTTCTAATGAAAATAAAAGCATCTATGCGTTTTTTCCCTAATGTCTAATGATCAGAAAACTTAGAATACATATCTGTTCGATAGTTCCTCCAGGAAATTCTTTTCTCTGCGCAAATTGATTATTGCTTTACTTCATTTATTGCTTTTGAGTGGCCACAGTGGCTGATGAAAAATTAATTTATGTATGCTCTGGCAAATGAAACAGGAGGTTCAAAAAATGTAATTTAAATAATAAAAAGCAACTGCTTTAGTGTTTATTAATAAATTTCGCTTGGTAAAACTTTTATACTTTTTAGAATATTTTTTGTGACAAAGCGTGCTTTATTCTAAACCAGAGTGCTAAAGCATCAATGTTGTGAAAAAATTACGTTGGGATCAAGATTTTGTAGCAGTTTTGCATTTAAATTATGTTACTAAGTGTCAAATTGTGTGGCTAATGGGTTTGATGATCCTAAAATTTTATACTTAATTTTACGGATGCTCCAAAATGCGTAAGCTATTTCTTAAAGAATAGCCAAGTTGAATAAGGAAAAACTTTATTTTGTGCTTCTAACATCGTTGCGTTTGAAAATTGTATCAGTATTTTAATAGTCGACTTTCCACTTTTGATGGGTTAATATTTTAATATTTTCTTAAGTAACGTTGCAAAATAAAATAAAAATTGCTTGTGAAGAATTGGTAATAAATTAACGTTCTATAGTGAAATCAAACAGAAAAAAATAGAATTATTTTCAGTATCATTTTCTTTTTTTTTATGATAAAAATGACTTAATTGCATTAATTTTTAGAAGATATAGTAAATCCGGGAAATAAGACGCACTTTTTTTTTACAGCTCTGCATGCAATCCCACGGTGCGCAAAAAAAAAAAAATTAAAAAAATCAAGCTGTGCTCTTTAATGGTTATCATACAGCATGTCTACTGCAGGACCAAAATGTTAAAAAATAATTAAAGAGGCCGCACTTGTGTGTGACTTATGCCGTGCCTAGTATACGAGCAGAATTAAAAAATACCTGAAACATTAATAACTAGTGGCACCCGCACGGCTTTGCCCGTAGTAGAAAATTAAAAGGTCTTTTGGTTTGCCTGTATATTCACAAATAATGTACGATGAATTTCTCGCCAATTGACTTGCCCATGTTACGGTTCCACGTTATGAGAACTTAGTAATTTACTCGTCCCTCCTATGATAATTTCGCTAGGAAAAATGTTCCTAAAATTGGAACAGAAAGAGAACAAAATCGAGTTTTCGAAAAATCGCTTCGAGGTGCACATCCCCATGCTACAAACTAATTCTGTGCCATTTCATGAAAATCGGACGAACGGTCTAGGCGCTATGCGCGTCACAGAGATCCTGACAGACAAAGATCCAGACAGAGAGACTTTCAGATTTATTATTAGTAAAGATTAAGTTAAAAAAAAATGAACCCAAATTTTGTAGTGTGGCAAACTCGATAATGTTTGAAAATTCATTAATATCCTATGATTCGTTTTGGGATCCTAACCTCATTGAAAATTAAATTCTACTATTTAAAAAAAATCATTTTTTAAATTTTTTTGGAGTTTTTTTTCTCTAAATTTGGTTTATGCGTATTCCTAATAGCATCTAAGAGAACTGCCGTTTTCTTTGTTATGTGCTTTGCTGTTGCTTGCTAAGTCTGAAAATGAGATATTTTATTTAGAGTCTTGGTTGGTGATGACGTTTTTATACTGTTAAATCTAGTATATGCATGCAGTAAACTGATTTGAAGTACGTGGATTAGCACTTTCGTTGATGACTTTGTCTCCTTTTGTGTTGTGTTTTTGGTTTTAGCATTTAACTATCCACCAAAGTCTATAACAAATTACCTCAAAGATCATAGTGCTGAAAAAGTAGGTTTAAATAAGTTCTTGTAACATTAATCAAATCCACAAAATCTGCTCCAGCAATATAAAAGTCAATAGGTAGTAAAAAAAATGATTAAATGAAGTTCAATTTTAATAACAGCGGTATTCTGTTAAGAGGATCTGCGGCATGTAGGGAGGGTGACCCAAAGCGGTTAGGCTTTCGAAGAACGCTCGAAATTTGTAGTTTTTGGATTTTTATCCCAACAATTTTGGTTTTATTTCCTAGCCGAGTTCTTGAACTTTAAAATCAACAGTGATTTTTGTATTATTTCAAACCTAATATTTATTTATTTTCAATTTTTAAACATTTGAAAAACCCGCTTTGCCCTACAGGGAGCCCATAGCGGGTAAGCTTAACTAATTGTAATTTGCTATATTTGCCAATCAAATATGAAGTTATAAATGATTAAAATAGTTGAGTAGCTACTTGCCATCATAAAGAAACATATAAAACAGTTGTACTTATCCAATTTAAAGTCAGTACATTTGTTTATAAAACATAAAGAAATAACTGATTAAATTAATAGACTAATTAATTCCCATCATAAAAAATAACTTTTTAAGGTTATACATATTCCATTGAAATAGAAAATCTAAATCAGCAGACTAGTCAAGAAGTTATAAATAAATATATAATTAAATCCTATACTTGCTTTGCCCATCCCGCTTTGCCCGAAGGTACGTTTTTTATTTCAATAATTATAACCTCAACTTTAAAAAAGAAACAAACGAAATGGCTATCGTAGTTTGTAGGTGGATGGTGTCAGAATAACGTAATACTATTAACAATCAAAAAAATAAGCTGGACTTTGACTAATCACAAGTTACAAAACTTCATTTTTTTTAAATGTATCTTTTTTTTATTGTAAGCTTGGTTGCGCCATGCCGTTTCATTGCTGCTTCGCTGGAACTGCTTAAAACTCGGGGGTGTTCAAGTAAACACGACATACGTATACATCGCCGTTTACACACCATGGGGGGGGGGGGGGGCATACGAAGGTCTATTCGCTTTGAGCGATCTACCCGCTTTGGGCCACCCTCCCCTATGCCGGAACGTGGTGCAAAATGTATCCCACATTGTACGATTCAGAAGACGCTCACTATAACTGCTTACCCCAGAAAAGATTTATTCATACAAACAGTACGCTATACAAAACCTTACACTTAGTTTTTATATCAGAATCTTGCATGGTTATCGTATTTGTGGACAGAAACTACTTAAGCATAAGTATAAGAGGTATTTCAAAGTTTCGGTAGAAAAATTACGCACTTAATTTAAAATAACAAATCTACAGCTGAACATGATCATCGAATTGGACCTATTGAACCTCAATTTGAACCTATACTGTGAATCTGATTGATTTCTGTCAATAATTACAAGAAATACAAGTGGTAGGGTATCAATCCCGGGTACGGCTATTCATCCTTATTTATCCTATTAGAAAACATTTCTTAAACCAAGAATCATAATTGGTTTCCTTCTACCTTTTTAATAACTAGAAGAGTTTTTTGCACTTCATTGCGAAACACCTTTACATTTTAAAAACGATGTAACAAAACGACCATACATGTTGAATGTTTGGAATACTAAGTAAAATTGTCAACACAGAACTACGTAGGTTCAAGGTTTTCTCTTTTTTTCGTTTAACAACTAAAACTTTCAGCGTCAAACGATATTTTAATTTTTTTTGAATTTTTCGCCATCAGAAAAGTGTACAAGTTTGCCATAAATTGAAGAAGAAGACTTACTTTTATTGGTTTTCAATCAGCTTAGTTGAAAACTTAAGTTTTTAATGGATTCTTACTGTCCACAAATCTATGTTATTTTTTCTTAGTAAAAAGAACAAGAAAAAAAATATATGAATTTTTGACATCTTGAATTCAAATTATGTTTTTCGCAATCACGAGCGTGTGTGTGTATGTATGGGCGTGTGTGTTTATAGGCGCATGTGTGTGGGTGCGTGTGTGTGTGAGTGTGTACGTATGCATGTGTGTGCGTGTTGTGTATGCAGTGCTTGCTGTGCGTGTAGGCGTTCGTGTGTGTGTATGTAGGCATGTGTGTATGTGTCTGTGTGCAGGCATGAGTGTGTATGTGTGTGTAGGAGTGTGTGTGTGTGTAGGTGTGTGTGTGTGTGTAGGTGAGTGAGTTTGTAGGTGTGTGCATGTATGCGTGTGTGTGTAGGATATGGACGCAACCTGGAGACGGTTTTCACAAGAGGAGCAGCATCGTGAGGCGGCCGGTCGACGGTGATGCTGCAGAGGATGCTGGTGGGAAAATAAAATCAGCGTAACATAAAAAACAGCCAAATGAGAACAATAAGCAATCGTGATTGCTCAAAAAAAAAAGAAACTTCTAGAAATTTACTTATAGTATTAATTTAACAGTTTTAATTAAAATTTTATTACTGCTGAAATCTTCTTAATTAATGAAGGTTTTAAAAAGTTAAAAGATTTCACAAAGCTTGTTCTTTTTACAGCAACATTTATTGCAACATTAAAATGGTTACTATTCAACTTATAAAAAAAATTGACTCTTAATTTCTGTTATCAGTGTGTCACGAACTCTTTTATTAAAATAGAAACCGTAGAATATCATTAAAAAAGACACTCACATATTCTAGGTTTTAATTTCTGAAATACCATCCAAGAACCAGTTAATTAAATTTTTATTACACTGTTTTCCACACAACTCCATAGTTATTTTCAATCTCTTCCGTACATAATTTGAAGTTATTCTGAAAGTTTATTACTTTTTCCTTTATTTTCCCGAAATGACTTTTCTGTCAGGTTCGACTTTTTCAAAAACGTTTCTTGACGTGAGTCTCGTTTATTAAAAAATAGTTTCACCCAACAGTCATATTAAAGTTTGAAAAGTAAATAACAATCACATTCTTGCTAAGATAATAGGTGCCGCTTCCTTAATTCTTTCCCCAAATTCTTTTGGAACTGAGGAATCCACACACAGAAAACGCAGTTATTTTCTGCAATTGTTTTTCTCCCTTTTCTAGGAGTAAAAAGGAATCTGACATTTTCTTGAAATGAAAACGAATAGGAAGACTGTTTCCCATCGTTTAAAAAAGCATTAAATTGAATTTCAGTCATTTGAATGTATTTTAATCTTTTCTAATTCACATCGATAAGTAGTTTAAAGAAATCGAAGTTTTGAGATGGTACTCGAATGCCTTTAATTTCATTTCTAAAAAAAAAAAGCTTAATATTTATTTTTAACAGTTATTTTCCGAAAACATTAAAAAGATTCCGTCTTGAAACGTTTCCACGATTTTTACTTCCTTTTACAAAAAAGGAAGTATTGTATTCGTGAAAAAATTTTCACTCAAAATTCGACCTTAATTTCCATTTTGCTCACCCCGAATAAATGTTGAGTTTTTGTTTTCAACCCGACTACACGCGGATAAGTGTCTAAGAACGTATAAACACTCGAAATATCCATTTTGACATTCCCCGAGTTAATTACAACGACTTTTCTCGTGACGTCCGTATGTACGTATGTATGTATGCGCGGATATGCGGATGTGCGAATGTATGTCGCATAACTCAAGAACGGTATGTCCTAGAAAGTTGAAAATTGGTACGTAGACGTCTAGTGGGATCTAGTTAAGCACCTCCCCTTTTGGTTGCATTCGGGTGTTTCTAAAAGGGTATTTTGCCCCTTTTCGGGGGGAAATCGTTCGATCCGGTGTAAGCTCAAGTGATGTTATAATTTGGAGCACACTTGGCGATATATCGCCAGTCTTTTGGTCGGCAAGTTTTGTCGCTAACTTGGCGACATCTTTGGCGACTTTTTTTTATCTTCTTTCAATTTGGCCACTGGTGGTGATATTTAGAGATTAAACTATTGAATCACATTAAAATTGCCAATAATGGGAAAATTACATTAAAATTGGAGTAAAAGCAAGTCATGTGATGCACACATCAGCTCGTTTTAATTCTAAATATTAAGAAATATTTTTTTTTGCATACACGCTGTTAGAAAAGTATCGACTTTTTTTTGTATGCAAATACCTGATGGATGTGAAATCAAGCGCGCTTGCATGAACCAACTTTGAACCTTTCAGCACATGTGTGAATATTTTTTCATCGTCAATATCGTCCGTCGGCTACAAACAGAGTTTGTCTGACGCCAAGGCTAGTGTCCTCGTCGGCTTTTTAATTTGAAGTAAAATGACGAAACGACTGGAGCAACACTAAGGTGCCATTCATTAATTACGTAAGGACGGTTTAGGCAATTTTGACCCCCTCCCCCCATGTAAGGTTAAGTAAGATTTTTAACCCCCCCCCCCCCCCAAATCTTACGTAAGATTCCATTTCCTTTTCCACAATAATAAAATAACGAATTTTGCATCACTGGAATCGTTATTAAATTCACTGTTATTTAAAAAATTTAATCATTTTTTGTGCAAAGAAATATTTACTGAAAGGAATCTAGATTGAATGTTTTTTCGACAAATATTTTTTGTATATGATGCAATACCAATTAAAAATAAGACATACCATACACAGTGCGATTTTTTTACTATATTTTACGCTATTCATTCCTTAAAACACAAATAAAAAAACAGTTTTTTACCTCCCAGAAAAAAATGAAATATGGTCCCTGACAAACCACTAGACCGCACGATTTCTAATATAAAATATCGACTTGGAAAATATTACGTAAGAATGAGTCTGTACCCACCCCCCTCAAGTAAGGGATGTAGAGATTTTTCCAACCCCCTCCCCCACAGGACCCTTACATAATTAATGAATGGCCCCCATCCACTAAATCGCCAATTGAGTTTGGGGAGCAGCCAGAAGTTGCAAAGGGTAATATCAAGAGAGTAAGGAGCCTTTTTAATGACAGGAGTATGATCTTATTTATTTATTTATTTATTTATTTATTTTACTGAGCAATCACAATTGCTTATTGTTCTCACTTGACTATTTTTGACGTTCCTTTGATTTTTCCCACCGCCACCCTCGCACCATCACCGTCGACGGGCTCCTCACGATGCTGCACCTCTAGCGAAAGTCGTCTCCAGGTTGCATCCATGTCCTACACACACGCGCATACATACACAACTACACACACACATACACCTACACACATACACACATACAAACACATACACACACGCATACATACAGACACCCACACATTCATGCCTGCACACAGACACAAACACATATGTCTACACGCACATACACATACCCCCCCCCCCCACAGCCACAAACACACATACACGTACACACCTCTACACACATACACGTACACACCTCTACACACATACACCTACACACATACACACATACAAACACGTACACACACGCATATATACAGACACCCACACATACACCACACAAAAACATACATACACACATACACACAACTACCCACACATTCATGCCTGCACACAGACACAAACACATATGCCTACACACACATACACATACCCCCCCCCCACAGACACAAACACACATGCCTACACACACATACACATAACTCGTACACACAAACACATACCCCCACACACAAACACACACGCCTACATGCACACACTCGTGATTGCGAGAAACATAATTTGAATTCAAGATGTCAAAATTCATTTTTTTTTTTTGCCAAAAAACGTTGAAATCAATTGCAAGAAATGTGCTGGGAAATCGTCACTGAAAGTCGTTTGCATTGTTTTAGTGCTTTCACTTGATTGTCATTCAGTTTCGGACAAAATTTAGTGCTAGAGGATTTCCGTCATTTTCTTGAAATTGAAAACTCTAACAAGAGAACTACGCACTAGCTCAGTCAAACTCTGTTTACCTCCGACTGAGGCTATTGACAGACAGGAAAAAATTCACGCCTGCGCAAAAAGGTTCAAGGTCAGCTGATGCAAGCACGGTTGATTTATATCCATCTAAAAATAAGGTCGGACACTGTCCTGACAGAGATTATACTACTTTGTAATACCCTGTCCCTAGATAAACTTCTTAGAAGACATTATTTATACTTGATATACACTAGTCCCTTAGATGAGGGCGGGACGTTAAAAAAAAACTGAATCACAAGAGCAAAGTTAATTTTAATCAAAGCAAAAAGTCTTTCACCATTATGCAACACGAATAAGCATCAAATGAGAGTTTTGCTTACTGTTTTCAGTTAATGTAACAAGAGTTTTCTCTCATTTTTTTAAATAGCAAACTTATATTCACTTTTGTAAAAGTTTTTCTTATCCTCAAATATCCAAAAATGGCTGAATCATGAAACTCCTTTAAAACTGCTAATTTTATACGAAGGAATAGCTACTCTAAATTTGTTATAATTATTTTTCTTTCGCGTATAATCAAAACTTTATCCACTAAAACATAAGATTTACTTTGTCAAAGCTGCATTAAATTTTCCTGAGTACATTTTAGATTTCTAAATTATTCTAATTCTGAATCCTTCTTTTAAATCCTAATTGCTTTCTATAACTCGATCCCAGTTACGTAAATACAGTGCATTTTATTTTCTCCTTTTAATACACAGCCGCATTTATAGGACAGCATTCTACTGACTTCTGCGCGAATAGACTGCCATCCTCCGTATCTTGACTATGACGCACAACATGAGTTCACCATTGTTTCTCAGAAAATAAAGAATTAGGTTTACTTAATTCAGTTAATCTTTCCTTCTGTTTATCACTGAATTCATCATTGTGCGAATCCATTGTTGACTTACTTTAAATTTTCATTTGTGTTACATTCATGTAAATGTTCCAATATTAAAGCTTGATTAACAAAATCTAGTTTTAAATTAAATTCACGTATAAAATCAACGCCTAAAATACAAGATGCTTGTAAGTTTTTCTTTATAAAAACAACCCACGTCATTTTTACACCCCTTTTTTCTACACTAGCTGCGTCGCAAGACTTTGCATGGTCTACCACGAAAATGAAAGTTATGTCAAGCGACGCGTGTTCAAAAATCCGGCCAGAACAAAAAAACGTATGTAAAATTTCACGACAGATTGCGGAAAAATAACCAAAAAGGAAAACGTTTGAATCTCACGATTACAGGAAAAGCTTTCAAACAAAAACCAGAATTTTATTTGTTCATTTTCGAGGGGAAAAAAAGAATGTCGACAGCTCTTTCTTCTCAATGATTTTTTTCACGCTACAAATTTTAATAAAAGCATTGTTCAACGATGACAGTTATCAACAATGAATTTCTGATTGAAAGCTTGCCTACATTTTAGCATGAAATTAGGTTAAAACAGTTATAGTTCACGTTCTTATTACCTTGAAACATTGGAACAAATTTTATCCGATGCAGAAAAATCAGTGGTTTTCAAGAATATTTTATTCAAATTTTTGTGAGAACTTTTTTGTCCTCGTTTAATAGAAAACGGCATTTTCGGGTCCTAAAATTAAAATTCGAACGGTTTGGTTGTTTTTTGTCGTCTGAAAACCTCCCTACGTTCATTCTCGGGCGCCCGACTACCTCCCTGCCAAATTTGTTCGCGATCCGACGTAAACTGGATTTGTATAGGGATTATACACACACATAGAGAGGCGTAACCAGACCTTTGTTTCGGAGGGGTTTTTACCAAACACATTTTTTGAAACATTTATATGGTCTATCAAATTTGGTTTCATGTGCAGTCTATTGATTTTTGTTACAATAGATCATCTAAATGGAGGGAGGGGATGTTCTTACAAAATGCCATATTGTTACATAATAAATGAATTTTTCAATAACTACCATAAACACACAATGAATGTGCCATTTTTCAGTCATGCTAATTTCATTTCACAAATAAAATTGAAATAATAATTATAACAATATTTTTGTTACCAATATATAAATAAATAAATAAAACAAATAAATAATGGAAAGCATTTCTTTGGATGAAAAATTCCGGAGGGAGTTTCAACCCTATAAACCACCTCATTGCATACGGCCCTGCACACATATATATTCTTTGTTTTCTTTACATAGATTAAATACCAATAGACCTTCTGAGTTACATGCAGTTCCCCCTGATGAAACGTCTAGGGATACCAACTTACGTAACGTAAACTTAAAATATTTATTTGCTACATCGGTCGAGAAAAAAGATTTTCGGTATTTGCATCTGCCGGACAATGTACAACTACACTATGCAATTTCACTAAAAATTGTAGCAAATTAATTGGCTTTAGAACTATTGTAGTTCTTAATTGTGGTTACATGCGCTATGGTTACGTGAACACTAAAGAGTTTCTTCTGAACTATTTACGTTATTTTTCTTAAGCGACTGTGTCTTTCTTTTATTTCTGTCCTCTGTGAATAGACTAAATTTCCATAGGGCAGGTTTTTCTGAAACAAAGTGTTTCAAACGCGTTTCCAATATGAACCGTTATTTGTAGTGCATTATTTTTAGTAACCTCTTAAAAAATGCAAAAAGGGTTTTTCCCTGTCAGCACAAGGAGACATTTACATCCACAAAGATGAAGGTAAACCGTTCATAAATTAAATTAAATTATTCATGGTAAATTAAATGCGAAAGCAATTGTGGAATCATTTTTTTTAATATAAAAACTTAATATTTTTTGCATTACAGCGAAATTTGTTCATGCGTTCATTTTTACAATACATAAAAAGTTACATTTAGAAAATTTTACTCTGAAACAAATGCACAAGCTTTGAAGCCGAGTAAGAAGTTAATATAATTTTTTAAAATTAATTTTTCCAACCAAAAACAGTGCTAAAAGAAATGCTCAATTTATTTTGAAATCTAAGAAAAAGCCTCAAATAGAGCTCAAACATAATTAAGATGTTTTTCTTTTCAATAGTAAGAGGAATTCAAAAGTTCACTTGTTGAATGTGATAAAACTCTCAACTGTTCTTAAATTCCTATTTTGAGAATTGATTATTTGTTCTGTGCTCACACAAGAAAACGCAATTAAAGACCTGAACAGATGCAATTTTCCCTAGGACTGAGTTTTCAATTTAAAGCACTAGGCATAAAATACGATTGGATTTCATCTTATTGAAATTAGAGACAAGTATTGAGAGTTTTATCGTAAGATTGGACACAACCTTTTAGATTTGGTTATTCTGAGGCAATTTAAATGCATGTAATACTATTTGAATTGCAAATAATTTAATACCTTAAATTTCTAATGAAATAGGAGCTTAATACAGCCAATTTTAGCGAGGACATGAAAGGAAACAATAAACAGATGCTACTCTTTTGTATAAGTGGATGTATAAATAGGTTGGGTGAAGCAAAGACAATTTTACACAAATGTAAATAAAAAACTAATTGATTCACTTTATTACCTAGATAGATACAGATTGAAGACATTCTATACACAGAGAGAAGTCTTGTAAAATTGTTTCGGTGCATTTACACTGACCTCAAAAAGTCAGGTATTTCCTAAACTCGTCTAAAAAATTGCAGTAACAATAAAAATTATAGCTTAGATGAAAGATAATAGCGATTTCGAAAAAAAAAAACGTATGACAAAAGCGATAGAAATACCTTTGATTTTATAAGAAAGAACCGGTGTGAGAGTTGAGAGAAAAATATGCAACTATCAAATTTTCGTAATTTTGCGTTTAAATGTTGTTGATTTTAAACTGTTGTTGGCAGTTTTGTTGAAAATAGTCAGTAGGGCATAGCAATGTGCTTTAGCAGTCGTTGGCCCGTTTCGGTGCGTGGGCAGTGAAGTGGTTGGAAATAAGGTAGATCCGAACCTGATGCTACTGACGCGTCAATGTGTCTCTCAATGTGGTCCAATGACTATGGGATCAATATCCGTTCGAAGATTATGTGTCCAGAAGATAGATTACAAGCCGATCACGAGCTACAACACCTGCAAAATGAGAAAAACTGTTTTTTAACTCTTTCGGCTTGAAGGAGAAGGACTACTACTGTGTCGCAGCTCGTTGTAGAGCTTTTGGTAACATCAGGGAGAAGAATATCCGTTATTGCGGTGCGGAGTCAGCTGCACAATGCAGGTATCTGTGCAAGACGACCAAATTCCTGTGTCCCCCTCAACGGACGGCAGAGAAATGGCTATTTGTGGGCAAGAGAACTTTTCTAGACCCAAACAACATTCAGTTTCTTTATCAACAGATAAGTCTGAACTCACATTGGATGACGTTTAAGGGCATTTTCTGATCTGGAGGGAACAGCGCACCAGTTACTATCAATCTAACACTGTTGAAAGACGCTGTTGTAGAGATGGTGGAATCATGATTTGTGTGTGTGTGTGTGTGTGTGTGTGTGTGAGAGAGAGAGAGAGAGAGAGTAGGAATCTCAGTCGGTGGTCTTATTGACACGCGCGTGTAACACGGAAAAATTCTGACTGGTGTGAGATATTAGAATGATAGCATTGATCAATATGTTCGCCTATGTGCTGGTGTCAATAGAAATGATTTCATTTTCATAGGTGATTATGTACAACTCGGGCTTTTGAAGACTATCTTGAGGGTCATGTTTGGAGCGAATTTAATTCCCAGCACAATCTTCAGACTTGAATCCAATACAATTTCTTTGAGACTATCTTGATCGACTTTTTGCTGCTTTAAGTCATCCTCCGTGATCGTTAAATAAGCTGGAACAAAGCTTGCTCCATGTCTGGTCTTTGCTTCTTTCAACAACTTATACGAAAGCATGATCTGTACCGCCAATGCGTTTAAGAGTTAAGTTAGACACATTCCCCACTGAACTTTTTTTTTTCTTTTCGTAATGTTTCTTGAAATTTTGCCACATAAAACTGTGATGTACTTTTTTCTTCAAGAATGAACTTTTATGCCAAAAAAAAAAAACGTTCTCTTTCAACCCAAACATTAATAAGCTCGTCCAACTCAAGCATCGTTTCACCAGAGATCTACTACATTCCTGATGTCGTAGTTTAAAAACATAAACACTTGCAACTGGATAAATAAACTAGTTAATTAAACGTATCATTAATATTTGTGTTCATGCGCGCTGTTTATTCAAATAAAAAAAACCTAATCCTTAAAGTGAATTAATATAATGCACGTGGTACGTAAATAGATGAATGTATATTATAAAATGTATGTTTCTGATAAAGCTTGACTAAATATGTAAATGCCATAAAAGCAAGAAAAGCGATTTTCAAGCACAAAACGATCCGATGAAAACGATAAGAGCAGTTCCGGTGATGGTGGGCGGTTGCCCGCTAGCAGGATTTGTGAAAATCCATATCATGTAGTTACAGGGTTAAATCTTCTTCAAATCATATTATCTTCATGTAATCAATAAAATTTATTGAGAAAATAAAATCCTTTCATTACAAATAAAATCTTGGCTGCTCATCAATGCGCACAATTCAAGCAGCACAACGCCAATCGGATAAATCTTAACTCAAAGGCCAAATTTCAGCAAATATTGAAAATATTCCGTCATTTTCATATTATAGCCATTTAAATTCCATTTTCCATAAATGATCATTTATTCGACGTCAAATCGGAATTAGGAATGGAAAACAGAATTATTTAGTGACATTAGCTTTTCCCACTTGCTCCTCATTATACACTGGATAGTGTGAAATGATTAACTACTCTCTCCCGTTTCATTACTCCACCTCTTCAAAATCCGACTTTGTTGCGATTAGGATATTGAAATCTGTAAAATGTTTTTTGTAAGAGATTACTTCGAGAAAAATTAAGAAAATGATTTTGAGGTCGACCAAGATATTCGAAGAGTTTGATTTTTTGTGATCCACTATTTATCAATTTCGAGGAATTTAACACATTTCTGCGCGTCAGTGGCAAACCGTGCATTTACCATCCGTATGTCTTTACCCTATCGTTTATCAAATATTTGATGCAAACTTTTAAGCCTTTAAATTGACTTTATCATGAGAAAGTCATAATAATTTTTCAGTTTGCATAGAAAAAAAGAGCAATAAAATACATTCACATACCATTGAAAACATTTTTATAAGCAAATAGCAAAGAAATTACTTGTTCGTTCTGAATTTTCCGTTGTATTTAGTTACCTTTAGTAAATAACTTTGCATTTAAAATCACGTTTCATTCATCCAAAAAAAAAAAAAATCATTAGTCATGATTAAAAGATGCAATTGAACGACATTATCGATGCAATTAAAAATGAAATTGCAAAATTTAAGCAATACTCTTCTCCCGAACTGAAGATGAAAAAACAGCTAAATGAACTACTGTTCCGAAAAAAAAAATAAAGCTATATACATATATGTTACCGTTAAACTATGAAATCCGTTATTTTATAGAATACCTAGTTATTTCATGGAATAATTGATCGTGTCGTTAAAGTGTAAAACTGAGTTGTATTTCATGGTTTAACTAGTTATTTCATCGAATATAGATCTGTGATTGTAAAATTATCTATATCATATATCTTGCACGACAAGTACATTTACCTTCCGCCCCTGTGTTACCCCCAAAACGTTCGTATAAAACCTAGTGTGTCAACAAAAAATGTTTTTGTTTTAGGAATAATGTTCTTTGTTATTTCAAGTGTCATTTTAGTAATCCTTGTTGTAGCAAATTATTTTATGGTACATTTCCATAAATCCATTTATACGCAGCATAAATTAGATAAATTGCTTCCTTTTCATTTTAATTGTCTATAATTAGTTTATTTATAAAATATCTAGTTAATCCGTTTTAGATAAATTGTTTATTTTAAACTTTAACTGTCCCTTATTAGTTAATTAATAGAATACCTAGGTATTTCAGAGAATAACTAGTTAAAGTGTCAAATTAATAACATATTACACACTTTAACGGCAACATATATATTTTTTAACTTTCTTAAAACTGTTATGCAATACATATGCATACTGGTTAAAAACTAACCAAAGTATGATGAACTCCAGAACACAGTTTTGGTCCTGCCTACGAAAACTCTCGTTCCACTTCTTTCGCTATTTATAAAGAAAGTCTCTGGAGGGCCATGAATGGTGTGAACCATTGGCGAAACAATATATTTCATAGGGATAATAGAACGCCAAAATGAGAACAATAAAGTACCGCGGAAAGTTTCTTTCTGAATTACCATTATCCTGAAGAAACCGAAGTTTTGGAAAGATTTGGCTTGCTAAATGAGCCACTTCATTCTCATAGAGTACCGTTATTGCATTTTGGGGTAGCAGCAAATGGAAGAAAAAAATAGCCACTTTTATTTCCATCTGATGACAGTCTAATTTATGAAAATTCCTCACGTAATTCTTGTTTTCAGAACAGTAAATACATGAAAGCTGGTAATTAATTTGTTTAATTGAGATAAAGATCATCTAAGAAAACAGTTTTTTCCTCCATGAGGTCTGATTATTGTATGATCAGTTGGAGTTAAAGGAAACAGAAATTTGATGTTTCAAGTTCGATCCATCCATTTCTTGTGGATGAACTGTAGAGAGTTTTTTTTTTTTCTTTTCATCCAATATTACTCTCTAAAAATAACTGAACACGAAAAATTTGACGTTTTGATGCTTTATTGATGATTAAAACGTGTTTATTTTGACGCCAGAAACTAGGTGGAAAGGGGAAATAAAAAGCAGTATTTTCATAAAAGTAAAAATATGGAAATCATAAAGAGCCAAGTCCGGACTGTGATGACCGTACAGCATGCATCATGAACTTCTGTAAGTCCTTCTAAAAAGTTTCAACCAAAATTTTGCACGTTGCTGTTACGCAAGAAAAATTTCCCCTTAACATAACCTATTTTTCTAGGAATTTCTATTGCACTGCATGTTTAAGCATGCAGGGATTGAGGGAGAACAAACAGCATAAAATTCATATTCCGCGGAAGATAATAGTGTTCGAAGTATGTTTACATGCTCGCCGTCCTCTCAGAACTTGTAACTGTGACCTAATGTCATATATGGGTACACTAGAGGCACTGCGCAATATATCTGCAAGCAGCGAGTGCCATAGGATTTTTTTTGTAACCATTGTAGTTTTTTTCTTGGTATGTTTCAAAATCCGTTTGACATTGAAATCAGAGATACGGAGGAGGAAAAATGGCCAACTCCGGCCGTTTTTCCTACTTTTCAATGTCCGTTCGCAACTTGGGGGAAAAAAATCGTAGGTTTTTCTAGATATAATTGACTCTCTCTATTTAACGACTTTCAAGGGACCACAAAAAATCGTCCCTTAGTAGAATACGTCCTTAAATATAATGCTTCCAAAAACTACAGTGGAGCACCCGGGACCTTGAAAAGTCGCCTTTAAACAGAGAAAGTCGTTAAATAGAGCGTCGTTAAACAGAGAGCCAACTCTATGTTAAAAAATCCGTTCACGTTGAAATCAGGGCTGCGGAGAAGGAAAAATGACCAACTCCGGCTCTGACTACAACTCTGAGAATTTTAGAGTCTTTGACTCCGACTCTTTTCTCTTAAAAATCAGTCCGACTCCGACTTCGTAAGCACTGGAAGAGTTTCAGACCTTGAGAGAAAATAACTGACTCCGACTCTTTCTCCAGAAATTTCAAATCTTCTACTCCCGACTCCGACTCTTTCTCTTGAAATTTCAAATCTTTGACTCCTGCTCTCACTTCAGCTCCTTTGCTTCAAAAGCAGTCCAACTCCGACTCCGCAGCCTTGGAGAAGTTGCAGACTTTGAGGAAATATAACCGACTCCGACTTTTTTTCTTGGAATTTCGAATTCTTCTCCCCGACTCCGACTCATACTCTTACTCTTGAAATTTCCAATCTTCGACTCCAGACTCCGACCCCTTTACCTGAAAATCTGTCCGACTCCAGCTCCGCAACCCTGGTTGGAATCACACTCTCAAAGTGCCAAAGGATATCAACTTCAAAGTCAAGGAGTAAGAATCCTATAAATAAAGATACACCATTTTCCTATTCCTATTCCTATTCAGAGTCACAACTGACTACAACTGTATTTATGTCGAGGACTGCATACTAAGTGCCTTGCCTCCATTATTTTATATACCGATAGATGGGAGCACCATCACCGGATCGAACAGTTAATGTGAATTTAGAACTAGTCCAGGAGCTAATAGCTACCTGGTGCTAGCACCCCCAGAGGTATCGTTTCACTTACACCATTTTGAATGGGGAATTTGGAGCATTTTGAGTTGAATATGAGTTGTAACTCAATAAAAACAATGTTTCTTAAACTCAAATTTTGGGAAACGTAGTACTATAGAAGTTTTCTGAGGCGGATATTTTACATTTTTGACATTTACCCTTATCGTAAATTTTAAACATCTCAGTGAACTAACTGCTGTTGTCGAGTGAGCTATTTGCTTTGAAAACTACTTGTAAAATCGCGGAAACTGCTAAATCTCATCCCCTTCCTTTACATGACTTTTGAATTGAAAAAGACACACGTTTGAAGTTTAAACTAATATGTTTGGTTTCCTCTCATTGAAAATTGTGATGAATAGCCGTTGAATGCAGGACATTGTGTCACAAGTAAACGTGCTCGCGAGTAAGATATTGTTACAAGTCCTGTAAATAGTAATTATTGTAGTAACGTAACCTGTAAATAGTTTCCCGTAATGAATATACAACCCCTTTTCATATGGCTAAAGTATACGACCCCCTATTTCCTTTTTGTTCATTGATAAAATTTGATAACGGTCTACTATCTTCCAGAAGCGTGTGGAATATTTGAGAAATCTGTTTTCGGTGTGTATATAAGCCGTTACGCTGGATAAAAAGTGAGTTTCGATTGAGATTTCGAACGGAGAGTGTATTAGCTCTGTTTATAGCGAGGCATTTCGCTGTGTTGTTTTCGTATTTGGAAGTAAATACGTGTGTAAACGTTGAGTTTACGGTGTTGTGTGATAATTGTTTAATTACTGATGAATAATTTAGCAGTTGTTAACGATTTCTCCTATACATAGTGTAAATAAAGCTCCTGTGTTTTTATCAAGAACTGTGTCTTCATTTCAAGAAAGTGGAAGTCGCACCGAATCCGTTACAATATTTTATTTCATTTTATAAACTGAAGAAGGTAAAATCCTTACAAAAAATTGCGATTAAACTGTAAATGAATTTAATGCAAAATTGATTTGCGAAGCACATTTTTTTTTTTTTTTTTTCTTTTTCACTAACACTTTGTTTTATGCTCTCACGAGTGTTTTAAGCTTTAAAGAATACGAATTTTAAAAACTGAAAAGCTTAAACCAAACAACTCTCAAAATTACGCGTTCGTATTTGCTTTACTGTCCAACCGCGGATTGTATGGAATTTACAGATGTCCAGATTAGACGAATCTATCTGAATGAGGGAGAAAAGTAAAAATTTGATGCCGGTATTGCGCTCATTTGAATGAGACTCTGCTTCTGCAAAAGCTGGCATCGCTAAAAAAATAATGGATTCGTCCATTTCCGGCTGTAAAACGGATGTTTGTCTTTCCATACAATCCGTGGTCAGACAGTACATTAAAATGCTGCAAAATAAGTGAACTTATGAATAGATGTCTTTTCATCCAAAAGCTCACGTATTTTCATTAAAAAAAAGGGGTTCCTTGCAGGGGCGTAGCTAAGGGGTGTGGTTTTGGGGACAAAACCCCTCCCCCCCCCCGAAAAGTTAGTCTCAAAAAAAAAGAGAAAAAGAAGTGAGAAGAGAAAGAAAAAAAAAAGAAGAAAAGGAAAAAATTCCAAGCGATTATACATATATATACATACATACATACATATATATATATATATATATATATATATATATATATATAAAAAAGAAGTAACCCCCCCCCCCCCCGAAAGTCGGGTCTAGCTACGCCACTGGTTCCTTGCAAACCCGAAACACGTTTCTCCAGTAATCTGCAATTTTGAGCATTTACTCGTTGCTGTTCCTTATTTTATTGGTTAGTAGTTTAAACTTGGCAAACAATTCATTTCAGTGAGATCAAATTTGATGTATTTCGAGCTACTTACGAAATCAGGCATCCAAATACTTAAAGCACAGTCGCAATCAGATTCACTAATATTGTCAATCAACGATGTAAAATATTTGTCTGTAAGCAATTCAATGGAACCGTTGTTAGATAAGGTGTTCCTTCACTCTAAGTCACTGCTGTGTACTCATTTGTCAAATGCATCAGTAAACATACGTAGCTAGGCGTTCATGTGTTTAACTGCTTAACGCATGGGTGAATTTCACATGATGCCTTTAATTGCTGACTTTGCAAATAAACTTTTTGATTACAATACCGCAAAATTTCACTCGGAGTTTTTAGAGAACTTAATTATAGAGATAATGGTATGTTCTACTAATCTTCCTGCACAAATAGCGCTAATAAAGAAAACAATAACTGTTCATGATCGAAAAAACGAATATTTTTTACATGTAAGTAAATAATTATGTTTTCAATTTAAACCTGTTAAGTTACTAATGCTGCAATAATATTTCGTGCAGCTTAATTTATCGCGCTTGCACTGACAATTCTAAAAACTACCATTTAAAATCTCTCTCTCTCTCTCTCTTTTTTTTTTTTTTAGTTGAACTAAAAAACGAACTTTTATTGCATTAAAAGAACCCTTTTTTAAATAAAAATAGACATTTTTAAGTCAGTAGAAATATTTATGGGTTAAATTGTTTAGGAAAGCTTTCAGCGCTGTGGTATGTACGTAATAAAATTATGAATCTTTTAAAATTAATATGCGACTGCTTTGTAAAACATATAGATTTGTCTTTTTAATAATTTATTGAATTGTTTTATTATCTGGTATTACTGACAACGCTATTCTACGTGCAGCCGTCAAATAAAGTCCAGAAATTGAAAAGGTAAAAGTGTGTGAATAATCACTGAATTTACAGCATTGTGCAAAGCTTTAAAATGTCTATTCATATCAAATGATCAAAAAAAAATTTAAAATAAGCTTCATTTTCTAAATTAAAAATTTCATGCTCTTCATGTGATATCATTTAAAATGAAAAAAAAAACATTTATTATTTAACACAGACTGTACACAGATAAAACATTTTTTTTAATTATTGTTCACTGCTTTTAATGAGCAGACAATTTTTTTTTAAATGAATGAGTGTTATTTATTTGAAATTAAAAAAAAATCATCTCATGAATATAATTAATTAAAAATATTACTCAAAATTATTCGAATGAAGCAGTATTTTTGTAACACTAAAAATAAAAAATATTTTTCTATATTTAAAATATCATTTTCTAATAAATTTTTAAATGCAAGTCAGCAATTTTTAAATTATTAATTACTGTTTTTAGTGTGTTGCAATATTTTGAAAAAAGTTTAACGATAGTAATTTACATGCAATTTTTTTGAAGGAATCTTTGAGCAAAAATATTTGTGTGTGAAGTGTTTTGCGACTCAAAACTTTCGAATGAAGAGATGCTTTTAAACAGCGGGAGACAGCAAAAAAGCGCAATATATCCGAAAAAGCAATATAACCGAGGTCATAAATAATAACAATGGGGTCGTTTCCTAAATTTTAGTATTCCTATTTTTCCTAAGTATCTTTTTCTGAAAGAGCATGCTTAAAAACATAGGATTTTTACCCTTCTTAAAATAATTGAAAAGTTTAATATTTTTTTTTAAATATTTTAATCGGTAGCTGATTCACTTTTATTTTTTCAGCTTCTACGCATGGCATCACAAGTGATAAAATGCGCATTCACTTATGACATGAGCGCAGAGTGCAATATAAGTATTACTTTTGACTGATGGAAACAACCCCATTCAACTGGCGTACAAATTAAAGACGTATGCATACGAAAAAACATTAGATAATTATTGTCTGATGACGGTCTTTTCTTAATAAAAACAAAAGAAAGTTCGTCTGCCATATTTTCTCTTAAATTAAGTAAAACCAATTTAAACTATTTTTGTTGTTTTATGTTGGATACAAATCGAAAGTTGCAGCTTAAACTGCAACGAATAAAGTTTATGGAAAATATGCCAGTTTTGTTTATTGATTAATATATATATTATACTATATATTATATATATATATATATATATATATATATATATATATATATATATATATATATATATATATATATATATATATATATATATATATATATATATATATATATATATATATATATATATATATATAAGAGAACTTTAAAAATAATAAAAATAACTATAAATTAACATAACATGGACGAGCAAATTACCATGAGATGGACAAGCAAATTACCATACCATGGACGAGCAAAATTACCATAACATGAACGAGCAAATTACCATAACATGAACGAGGAAATTACCATAACATGAACGAGCAAATTACCATAACATGAACGAGCAAATTACCATAACATGGATGAGCAAATTAACATAACATATTTGCGAGGAATTCATCATCCATTATTTGTAAATATGCACGCGAACTAAATGACCTTTTAATTTTCTACTACCAGTAAAGCCGTACTGGTACCACACTAGTTTCTAATAAATCCTTAAACACAAATACACTACACTTTAAGAACATTATTTAACTTTTACCTAAAAAAATTACAACGGTTTACTGTACTAAATCCTATAAGATAACTAATAATCACGCCTTAAACCCCACAACGCGCTGCTTCTCAATCTTATGCATTCATACTGCCAAGAAAGCGTTCAATGAGTCGTACCTCTCGTTGTCTTGTTTGCATTGGTTGCCGCAGCCGGAGCGGCGCCTTTTCAAATTAAAGTTATTACACCAGAAACTTGTTGCGGGCTAGCTACACGAGTTTCTCAAATTACGTTCTGATGTGTTCATTACACCGTGATAGGTTTATTGTAATATTCCGTAATTAGATTTGCGATTTTAATGGCTTGAATAGCATAAAATCATAGACTAATAATAAGAATAGACCGAGCTATGGCAACCCGTTTTGCTGCTCATAAACCAAACCATGTGACTGGTGGATATCCTAGCAACAGCGGGCGTTGATCGTAGCAGACGATCAACGTCCGCGAGAAATAAAGTAAATAGAATTGATGGAACACGGAGGAATGATCTTTTATGGAGTCCGATTTGTAAATTTGTTATTTTAAGTTGTAAATATTTTGTTAATATAGTGAGTTTTTTGTTTAGATAGTACTGTGCATTTTCTTTAGTCAATTTCAATAACTCTTTAAGCAATTAAAGATGCAAGAGCCCAAAAAAAATCGGCAAAGGTAAGATTTTTACCTACAATTTCAATTTATGATACCGATTAGTACATTTTAGCATTAACGCAAAACGTTTACGCCATTACGTTCACGCCAACGCTGACGTAGCAGTTCCAAATTAAATAAAGTTACTGAAAACTGTGATTAAAAACTAATTACTAATGTCAAAATAATGCATAACTGAAAGAAAAACAGTTCAATATCTGCACATAAAAAACTATAATAAAAACACATTACGTCTTAAAATACATGTCGAGTGCTAAACTATAGATAATGTTACCATCTAGCAACCTTGCTGCCAAAGTTTTCGCCAAGCCTTCCACTAGTCACATGATGTATCCATGAACCAATTTTTTCATCAGCAAGTCAGGGAAAGCTCGGTCTGCTCTTATTATTAGTCTATGGGTTTGGATAGCATGAAATTGATGGATCAAAGTGGCTGTACAATGATATCCACGTTTTATTAACCAGTTCAGATTTCGCCGTATCTTTTCGGGGAACATTTTCCACAAAAGAAAAATAAAACCTAATGATTTTTTTGAACTAATATTTTAAAGGCAAACGTCGCGTTTTAGTACTTTTTGGCTTTACATTCAATGCTCTCTATTTGGAGCATTTATAGGTTTGTTTTTTTAATGTTTATTAATAATAAAGCCGAAAGTCTCTCTGTCTGTCAGGATCTCTCTCTGTCCGGATCTCTGTCTGTCTGTCAGGATCTCTGTGACGCGCACAGCGCCTAGATCGTTCGGCCGATTTTCATGAAACTTGGCACAAAGTTAGTTTGTAGCACGGAGTGTGCACTTCGAAGCAATTTTTCGAAAATTCGATATAGGTCTTTTTCTATTCCAATTTTAAGAACAAAATTATCATAAGATGGATGAGTAAATTGCGAAATTATCATAACTTGGAATCGTAACATGGGCACAAGCCAATTGGCGAGATACGAAAGTATCATAACGTGGAACCGTAACATAGCCAATTGGCGAGAAAATTCACCATACATTACTTGTAAATATATAGGCGAACCAAAAGACCTTTTCATTTTTCTATTACGGGCAAAGCCGTGCGGGTACTACTAGTTTTATAATATAGCTAATAATCATAGCCGTTGAGAGCAAAAGAGGCGTAAGTCAAATTTTTAGACCAGCAAAATTAGTGTTAATTTCATTTTAGGGTAGACCGGGGCACGTTTACGCAATGCCCTTTTTTTCAAAACGAATTATAACTGGAGGGTCAACAGTCATAACAGATTGATGCTGCTCCCCAGCAAATATCCTCACAAGTTTGTGAGTATCGTCTAGCTTCGGTCTAGCATGCAGAACGGATAATCGGTTTTTTACCAAGTCGAGTAAAATTTTGAGTTGAACGTTTCGAAGCTTATTGTGAATTCATAATACTTAGTTAGGAAAGAACAAATGTGTAAAAATAAGCAAAATTTTATCCTTTTTTGAGAATTGTTTTTGTATGAATGCTATTTTTTTTTTCGTTAAAAACAAATCCAAACTTGACGTCGGTCTAAGTTTACGCGTTGACGTCTAAGCACCTTTACGCAAGTTCTTACTGTGTCTTACTTCTAAACGTGCCCTGACGCTTTTTTCGCTCCGAACTGTTTCGAAATTTTTTAGTATTTTCAGGCTATTTAGTTTTGAAAATCACCATTTAATTTTTAATTGAGTTAGAAATTCGTATCTTATAGCTTGCAATCATGCAGTGCTGTCTTAATGGCCGTTCAGCTTTTACTTTAAACACTATTCAGCCTGTAGTAAATTTTCTTTGTTTTAATGATGGTAAGGCATTATGTTTATAACACTAAAAAACTAGCAGAACCACGTTAGGTGTCAAAAAAAATATGCTAAACGTGCCCCGTGTCCACGGCATGTTTACGCAACCGTCTTGGACTTAAAAATACATTTTTTTAACGTTTTTAAGTGGACTCTTGAAACTTCAGTTCCATGCTTATTGACGTGAAAGGTCGCAGCTGGTCTCTATGTTGATCAATGCATTGAACAAAATCTTATTAAGTTAAGTACTAAAATAAATCGGTATAAATGTTTTTCATTATTTCTTCACCGATATTATGGTTTAGTATTATCAAATATTCAGTAAAAACGATTTGAGGCTTGAAGAACTGAAAGGTCAATTCTCAATATTATATTGTGTTGAATTGTGTAATTTAAAGACACATCCAAATGGTAGTTTTACATATTATACTTTACTTCGTACTGATTGAGTTAAAATTAGATTATTTGTGCTACAAAACTATTGAACTAACAATTAACTTTAATTCAGAAGAATAAAAAAACGTGCAGGGTTTGACATTGTAGCCTTAAATGAAAAGCATCCCATGATTTTTTTTTTTTTTTTACATTTAAAAGAATTGTTTGGTGAAGCATTGAATTCCATTTATTTTATTTCGATAAAAAAAAAAGTAAGTTGTACTTAGTTCTAGGCAGTGCTTTATCTGAAATAAAATGTTTGCGTGAATTCATCCTAGGGTTCGGTAGGGTTTACTAAAATAAAAGGCAGTTTGAAACCAATTTGTATTACAATGGGGTGGTTTCCTTCAGTCAAAAATACTACTTTTAGTCATTGAAATGGATAGAATGAGCAAAAAAAATTACATAGACCCAGAAAATACTTTGATTTTCTAAACAGATTTTTTCTTAATTAATTTTAAAAATTTTCAATTTTTCAAACAAGGCGTGGTCTTTATGACGTCACAAATGATGCAATTTAACGCATCTTTCTACTACGTTTCCACGTTATGATAATCAAGCAGCGAACTAAAATTGCGCTCTACGCTTGCTATCAACCACATCGTTGCCAATAGACGTGAGTAAAGATGCGAATTAACTATTTTGTTCTGTGAATGGCAACATTGAATGGCATTTCATCATTTGTGATGTCACACGACAGAAGTGTAAACAATAAAAACTGACCGAGTTAAGTAATTTTTTAAAAATATTACACTTAAATAAATTATTTACAAAATGATCAGATCCTATGTTTTTAAGCATGCTCTTTCAGAAAAAAAATGCTTTTAACATTTTGGAAACGACCCTATTTAACTTTTGGAATAAAAAAGGAAAAAAATAAAACAAATATTTAATGGAGCAGTGTTATCTCTCCCCACTCCCAACTACATCTTTGGTTTTAGGACATTCAGTCTCTTGTTGATTAACGTTTTTACATTCAAAAATATAAATTAAGGACAAATACAAATTAAGGACAATTCTAACACATTGAGTCTTTTGTTGATGAACATCTTTACGGTCGAAAATATTTTAATACTCTTTAACTCATATTGATGCAAAAGAGGGATTTTTGTTTCCTTTTTAAGGTTTATTTTATTTTATAGTAAATACACTTTTTCCTTATTTCAAATCTCAAAAAAATATTTTTCTTCTTAAAGTTTACTTTGCAGTAAAACAAATCGCCAAACACTCTCCTTCGAAATAAATTGAACAAACATTAAACAATATTTTGCTTTGTGAGGAAAAATCGAACTCAACAACTTCTTAATAAAATGTAAGTGTCATAGGGTGCATGCATCTTTTAAAATTAATATAACTATAACAGCTCATTTTTAACTCTCTGGATATTTTTGAATTATCTAATAAGCAAGATACATTGAGCCAAGTAAATATTATTATACCGGTTTATATTTACAAAGATAAAAATCTGTATGCATTCTAAGTATTTGTATATTATCATAACCACCCTTACTCGTATACATGGTAATTTTTCTATTCGAAGGAATTTTGATATTCTAAAAAGAGTTTTTCACGGAAATGCATATTTTTTTGAAATTTAATATCCGAATGCATTAACTTTGTAAAGTACCTAATAAAACGCCAATGTCAAGAATGTTATAATTCTGTTTTCTACGTTTAGCACGTTTTTCTTAGATTTATTGAAGAAGTTTTATATTAAAAGTTAATAACAGCAAAGTGAATCGCTTCAGATAGTATCTTAATTCAATTTATTGCTATCGATGGAAAATATTTCGCGAAGTAGAAGTCATTAATCTTTATTGTCGCTGTTGAAAGTGAGCTCCACGAACATTCTTTTGACAGTTTTTTGTGAAAGTAATTTCTCGAGAGTAGTAATTACTGTTTTAAAAAAATAAGGATAAAATCTATGTAATTGTAACCGAGAAATGCGTTTTTTTACTGCTTGATATTAAAAAAGAACTGCATATTTTGTCGATACTTTAACAAAGGAGTTTATAGATTACGGATGGTAACAGACATTAACTGCCTGCAGAAGTTTTATCATTTTGCCTAACACTCTGTATCGAGGTGTCAAAATGTGTTAATTTCAATACAATGTAAACGAGATGATGTGTGCATCACATGACTTCCTTTTACTCCAATTTAATGTCCTTTCAATAGTTTACTCTCTAAATATCACCAACACTGGAAAATTGAAACTGATTTACAAAAAAAAAAAAAAAAAAAAAAACGCCAAATTTGTCAACATGTTGGCGACAAAACTTGGCGACCAAAAGACTGGCGATATATCGCCAAGTGTGCGCCAAATTATAACACCACTTGAGCTTACATCGAAATTAACAATGATTTCCCCCCGAAAAGGGGCAAAAGCCCCTTTTAGAAACACCCGAATGCAACCAAAAGAGGAAGTGCACAACTAGACCCCACTATTTGTCTACGTACCAAATTTCAATTTTTTAGGAGTTACCGTTCTTGAATTATGCGACATACGTACGCACATACATACATACGTACATACAGACGTCACGAGAAAATTCGTTGTAATAAATTTGGGAATCGTCATTATGGATATTTCGCGTGTCTATATGTTCTTAGGCACTTATCCACGTATGATCGAGTCGAAAAAAAAAAGAACTCAAGATTCATTTGGGGTTGAGTAAAATGGAATTTAAGGTCGATTTTTGAGTGAAAATACTTTCGCGAATACAATACTTCCTTTTTTGTAAAAGGAAATAAAAATGTACGCTCAAAAATGCTTTAAGTTTGCTATGAAACTTTGAGACGTCTGGAAGCAAATAGATTTAATTGGTAACAAAAAGTTAATATAGCATAGGGATATAATTTCGCAATATTTTCTGTACCGAAAAGTCAAAATGTGTTACTCTGTTTTTAACCCATAACTCGGTGGTTTTGAAAATGTTTACCCCCCCCCCCCTTAAAATTTTGAACTATCTTGATATTACCATTTTATTAATTTTTGTTAATAGGTTGGTAAAACTATACAGTAAAATCTCATTACAGCGAACACCAATGCAACGAAATATCTGTTTAAACAAAATAATTGTTCAATCATATTTCAATTGTCATTACATTGATGGAACTCTATCACAACTAAAATCCCGTTATTTCAAACAAAATATGTGGTCCCTTGAAATTTGTTGTAAAAGGAGTTATTTTTATTTTAAACCAATGATACCTTCGTACCTGCCATTTCTAGCTTAATCGGTGAAGGGTACCATGGTGGTTGAGGGGGAGGGAAAGAAACTGAAAGGAAAATACATACATATACGCATTATACATAGGAAAAAAACCCTATATATATATATATATATATATATATATATATATATATATATATATATATATATATATATATACACATATATATATATATATATATATATATATATATATATATATATATATATATATATATATATATATATATATATATATATATATATACATAAGGGGGAAAAGGCTTGAAAAAGTTAGTAGGCTCGAGGTGCTATATTGGAACCGAGTTACTAGGAATTAATGAGAGAGAATGCTGTTACATATATATCCTCGTAACAGTAATAGGGGAAGGTTGCCGTCAATGAACTGATTCCATGACTAGACGCGGAAAATATATTTCCCGTACCAGAATTTGTGCAGACGCGTTATCAGTTTTAGTACCTTCCTTTGTCTGAAAACAGTCTACTGCAGTGTCGTTCAGTAACTAAAATTATTTAATCATATTTTTAATCGGTCAGAAATGATTTCTACCATTATCTTACTAATTATTGAGATTTTCATTTAGTTATAACATGCTTTGAATATCACTGATCATCTAAACGTGAACATTGACTTAAAAGACTGCCTTTTCAAGTACAGTTCCCCATACTTCAAGCTTCATCATGATTCGTAATAGCAGTAAAACCTATAAGAATATTCAAAATGACGCAATTGCTATCATTAGGCCACTAGGTATTTCCATGAACGGACCACCTGACAAAGTGTTTCATTCATGGAATCTCAAATATTGCTGCAATTTCAGCTCAATTACCTTTGAAAATTGCTCAATTGTTTTAAAATAAATATGACAATAAAAAAAATAATCTCAGTAATTCATGAAAACTCTTATACTTTATTATAATTTCAAGGCAAATTGTTTTATAAAATTGATTGAAAATTTAAAACATAAGAATATACAGTTTCAAATACCTTTGCTGTTCCAAAAAAAGCAGAAATTAGTAAAACATGGATGACTCAGTTGTCAAATCGATTAAATCCACTTTTAAAAAAAATCCTCATTTCTGCTTTAATAGTGCTTTATCATTGCTTAGCATGTGAATTTATATTAAAATTCTGATTCAGTACATTTCTGACCATGAGATGGCACAAAATGTAACACGAGGGCCTATCCACTCCTATGGGTAACCCCATCTTCTTCTTAACTTTTCTCTACTTTTTGTTTCATGGAGTTAATCGATTTGACAAGTGAGGCATCCATATTTCCAGTGGACAAGTGAGACCATGTAACGTGCTATAGTAGCTTAGAGAAATGGTGGTATGGACCTTAACGAAGTCTGAACACAATATAGAGTCCTGAAAGCAACTTTAAACAGTCGCATAGGAGATAAAAACCGGTTTGTTGTTACGTTAGTCACTTATTAAAAATTTAAGAGATAAGCCCTCCGAAATAGGAATATGATTAGTGAATCATATTTTGAAACCCGAAAAGAAGTTTTTGGAATTACTGCCGAAAAATTGGGGGAATTGGCCTTTCAAGAGGCTGAGAAAAATAACGTGTCCCACAGATTTAATTAGACAAAAAGTCTCTTAGTACTAATATTGTCTGGTATTTTGAGACTGGTTTCGGTATACTATGGTCAATAAGTTCTTTGACATTTTAGAGAACAAATACAATCTTGCGTCGAACGAAAATTTTCAAAATGGATTTAACAAAACTCCTAACAGTTCAAAAGGGGTTAAAAATATGTTAGCTAAGAATGGTGTTGAAGAAGTTGAGGAAATATCAAGTGGTGAGCGAGGTTTGATGACAACAGCTGTATGTTGTGTGAGTGCTGTTTTTTTTTTTTTATATATATATTCCTCTTATCCGAAAATACAACATTTTAGAAAATAAATTTCTTTTTCTATAACTTATTGCTATTTGTGGTGTTTATTGAAAATATCACTTGTTATAAATGTTTGAAGGTTACACATTGATTTTTTATTTTGAGAATGTGGTCCTTCGATGGAAACTCGATGGCCCATCTATAGCAACCGGTCGCCATGAATGGACCACATTCTAAATTATTTATTTTTAATTTTCATTCTTTATTGTGTAAGTGTATCATGAAAGTGAATGTTATTATTTAAAGACTAACATACTGAGAAATTGTTCCTATAATTAACGTAAAATTTGAGTTGAATTTCCTTTCTAAAAAAAAATTGAAAACTGTTATGTGGTTCATTGACGGCAACCTTCCTCTATATTTTTTTGTAAAATTTTGTGCATTAAAGCATATGTATTTATTATTTTATCATAAAATGAGTATTTATAAATTTACTGCATTTAACATAGTGAAAAGAATTACAGAAAAAAGTTTAAAATACAAAATTGGTGAAACATTAATACAGTATTAATTCAATGGCTAAACGTGTTTGTGAGCACAAATTTTCTTAAACCATAGTGTCATTGAAAAGATATCACATTTCGTTTTAGAGCTCTAAAACTTGAATGCCGTAGCGATTGCATTCCATGCATCTTCTGACACCGGTTCGATTTTTTTTCTTGTTCAAAAATGGTGGTAACTGCCTCGCCCCCCCCCCCCTTTGTACAATTATTCTATGCTTCCCTGGGGAGATGTGTTTCACAGATTGGAAACCACTGCTTTAACTAGTAAGGTGGGGTGCCAAACACCACAAGAGAACTAAACTTTTGAAAATGCCAAACACTATTTTTTGCATGTGTGACTTTACATGTACACCAATATAAAGAAATATCCGTTTCAACGAAATATGTATCCGGTCCTGATTTAACTGCTGTTACATTACTTAAACTCCGTTACAAAGAATTAAATTTGCAGTCCCTTGTCGTGACGGGAAGTTCGTTGTAACAGGATTTCGCTATGTATGTATATCACTAACGGTACTTTTTCAATTGTGTTTATAAATGTCAATAATACAAAAGTCAATGGAAATTTCCCTACTTTAATACGCTAAGTTTTGTGGAGGGAACAAGAAATGCATTCATGGAGCTACATACATCCCATCTCGCACCTTGTGTTACAACAAAAAAGGAGAAGAAAAAAAATCACCTTGCCCTGTTAAAGCCTGTAAGGTTTCACCTTGCATGTTCTAAGCCAGAGGTTCCTAAAGGTAGTGTCACGGCACCTTGGGTCGCCGCTTAGTGTCCATGGTGTCAATACAGATAGGGGAGGGTGGCCCAATGCGGGTAGGTTTCCCAAAGCGGGTAAGTCGCCCAAAGCGAGTAAGCATTCGTATGCCCCCCCCTACCATGGTGTGTAAACGTCGATGCATACGTATGTCGTGTTTGCATGAACACCCCCAAGTTTTAATCAGTCCCAACAAAGCAACAGTATAGTATCATGGTGCAACCACACTTAGAATTTTAAAAAAAATGATACATTTCTAAAAAAAATCAAGTTTTGTAACTTGTGATTAGTCAAAGACCAGCTTATTTTTCTTAATGTCAATAATATTACGTTATTCTGACACCATCCACCTACAAACTACGATAGTTATTTCGTTAGTTTCTTTTTTAAATTTGCGGTTATAATTATTGAAATAAAAAATGCCTTTGGGCAAGCGGATATAGGATTTAATCATATATTTATTTACAATTTCTTGACTCGTCTGCTGACTTAGTTTACTTTTTGAAGTTATACTTATTTCAATAGGATAAGTATGAATTTAAAAAGTAATTTTTTAGGATGGCAATTTATTAGTCTCTTAATTTAATCAGTTATTTCTTTATATTTTATAAACAAATGTGCTGACTTTAAATTGGATAAGTACAACTGTTTTATCTGTTTTTTTATTATGTCAAGTAGCTAGTCAACTATTTTAATCATTTATAACTTCATATTTGATTGACAAATGTACCAAATCACAAGTAGTTAAGCTTACCCGCTTTGGGCTCCCTGGTAGGGCAAAGAGGGTTTTTCAAATGTTTGTCAAGTTTGATAATAAATAAATATTGTGTTTGGAACAATACAAACATCGCTTTTTTATTTTAAAGTTCAAGAACCCTAATAGGAAATGAAACCGAAATTGTTGCGATTAAAGTCCAAAAACTACAATTTTCGAGCGTTCTTCAAAAACATACCCGCTTTGGGTCACCCTCCCTTATATATATAATAGAAATAGACAGGCGCGGATACGGAGACTCATCCGGTTATGTCCAATCTTAAGGGTCAAATATAGCCTAAAATAGAGCTTTTGAGACTTACATTTCGAAAAAATTCATCCCAGGTTAATATTTACACCCGAAAATTGAACGTTGACTCCTTTTTTAAAAAGTAACCCCCTTTAGAACCATAAGATTCCAATTCTTCAAAGAGTTCCGAGAATCCGAAAGGTTAGGGAAACCCTGTTCTAAGCAAAGTTTACTGTAAAACTCTGGCAGAGTTATAATAACTGGCTTAACCTCCTGTATTAGAATGACTGCTGTTTAAAATTTTCACATAACTTCGCGTGTCGCATAGATTTGCTTCAACATTTTCACGATATTGAAACATGGCGTGCATTGAAACATGGAGGGTGGAATTTACTTTTATAAACATTACTTTATAAACATTAAATAAATTTCTTACATTTGCTCATAAGAATAATAGTAAAGTTGAATCGTGCACAAATGTGCAAAGCTGAAATTTTCGGAACTAATGTTTGAGGAATCTCCATGTCGCACGCAACCTGTTGAATAATGTGATAAACTAATGCCTCAAGCTGATGCAGAAAGAAATATAATAGTAGATGACTTTATTCGTACCAAACTTTAATCGAGAAAAGAACTTAATACGCTTTAAAACATGGAATAATTGTTGCCTAACACCTAATATTCAACTGCATCAAATATTTAAAACTATATTGTATGCAGATTAGGATTCAAATTGGGAATTCATTTTTTTAAATCTTCACTCTGACTTCATACATTTTTTAACTGTGCTGTTACGTATTAAGCATAGAATTATTGCTATTCGTAACTGTATTTAATTGCTCAATTTATGTAAGTGCGAATTTTGAAAAATAACTTTCGTTGTACATTTTTTTTTTACTTCTTTTTTGAAAAATCCGATTTTTCTCCTTTATAATTTTTGACGTCAGAGGTGTATGGTTAAATACTCAGAAAACTTTATGAACTTTTTTGAGTGTTCTAACTCACTATGTAAAATTAGCAAAACTCTTTGGAAATTTATTTCAAAAAGTATTATTTTTCCAAAAATGATTTTTACTGGGGGGCGGTCCGTTTTTTTCTTTAAAGTTTTGCTGTTTTTCAGCTGTCAAAGGAGTGCGACCAAATATCGAGAAAAGTTCCAGAACATTTCTGTGAAAAACTAGCCTATTACACAACTTTTGACAATCTTTAAAAAATCGATTTCGGAAAAGTGTTTTGTTTGTGCACAATTTCATGCCATTGTTAAAAACTACACAAGCATACATTTCGATACCCAACCGGAATGAAATTTGAAGGTTAATCTCCCGCGAAGCTTTGGTTTAGAGCCATATTACCAGTCCTAGTATGTTTATGCATATATATGTAACATTATAAGCACAGCTATAAAGAAAGAGAAATATTAAAACAGTTTGAAAAAAGTTCATAAAAATAATTTCGTTCTGGGGTAGCAGAAAATTCTGTAAAGTAGTTCGAGTATACTTTGAGAAAGATGATAGCTTGACAACTAAACTGATAGTTTTAACTACTGCTTATTCTATAAGAAAAAAAAACTCATAGAATGTTTCAATGACAAACTCATTTGAACATTAGTTTTGTCTCATACTAAATGTACAAAACTAGCACTCATTCCTCGAGTTGATACTTTTTTTGGGCAGAAGTCTTTTTAACTCACCGCCTTCTTACATGCCCCTCCCCACACACACACACAACAGTTCTTAATTAACGTCAAGGGTACCAACGAATCCTCGTTTAAGCATGATCAACAGTTCCCGCAAAAACTACCATCATTATAAGTTCCTAAATAGGGAAGAAAGTTCCTTTAAAATTATTACCAGATTAAGGATAACAGTCCTTATAATAAACAGTAGAATACAGTTCCTAAAAAATATGTTATAATCAGGACATCAGTTTCCAAAATAACTATAATAATAAGGACAATTCATAAACAGCGTCAATTGTGCCAAAAATTCCACCTGCAGTAAGGATACCTAGGGAACAAATGTTCAAAACCAGAAACATAAGAATGGGGTTGTTTCCGAAATTTTAAAAGTGCTTAAAAACAGAGGATTTAATTATTTTTTAAATAATTTGACAAAGTTTAATATTTTTTAACAATTATTTTAATCGGAGCGTAGATTAAAATTTATTTTTTACTAATTTATTTTTAAGTGATGAAATGCCATTCACTGATGCCAGTAGCGCACAGCGCAAACTATCATAACATATATCAAAGCGTTATCATATTTAGCGCGACATCGAAGTAGCGCGTCAAATTACATCACTTGTGACTTCATAAAGTCCATACCTTATTGCCAAAATCGAACATTTAAAAAACTGAAACAAAAAATAACTATAAGAAAAATAAAGGTTTTTCTGGCTGCATGTTTTTTTTTTTTTTTTTTTGCTTATTCTCTCAATTTCAGTGGCTAAAAGTAGTACTTTTGACTGGAGGAAACAACCCCATTATGTTTTGTTGTAGCAGATATCTTTTTCACACATCGTCTTCAAATTGCACTCTTATTTGTATTGCAACTTCTTTAGTTCAACAATCCTTTAATTGGGATCCTCTTATAATAGGCCTAAATTGCATTTTCAATTTTTGAAAAAGACGTTAACCATCTCAAACAAGATCTTCACATTGCTTCGATTATTTTTTGAAAAAAAAAATGCAAATATATTTTGAGACAAATGAAGATTCGGCAGGAACAAGAATAACGGCACTGATCTTGGTTTCTCATTCATTCTTCTGAAGAAATTAACATTTGATCTCTACGTGTGCTTGTCAGTTTTAGCTAAATTCAGTCCAAAAGATCTATTTTCTAAGATATCGAAAGCCTCTGTAAAAATCCTTATAAAAATTGACACTATAGGCCCATAAAAAATTTCTAGAACCAATTTGACCTTATGAAAAAATTTTGCTTTCTCGACCGGCATAAAAAGGTTAAATGCCCAAGCAATTTTTCGCGTTTTAAAAACAGATCCACGGGAATAGTGCGTTTAAAATTTAAACTTAGAGAAAAAATTACTAATTTTGTAGAAGACCTTTGCAGTGCATCAGAACTAAATACAAATAATTCTCTATGGACGCAAAAAATATAATGTTTAATCTTTCAGAACTTAAAAGGAAGCCATTTTTAATGCCTGCGTGAAAAGAAAAGAAAATTTCAGGAAATATACTTCTAGAATAATTTGTAAAAGAATGTAAGAAAAATAATGTTATGCATTACTTTCACATTTTCTCTTACAGACAATGAAACGAATAGTTCAGAATGCAAAATGATTCACAAATTACTTAATCGCTACAGTAAAATAGCACTTGTATCGATAAATTCCCTTTTTAACTGTAATTTTATTACCAACAGATCATTTCTTCGAATTTAACGCCTATTCCAAATTTTCACTTTCCGGTTTTATCGTCAAATTAAGTTTAGTAACGTTTCTGAGATTTGCAGTTGGCTGGCTTAAAACGTGCTTTACGGTCTGTTTTATTTTGATCTCTGTTTAAATACTGCGTCATAAATCACTTCTTAGTACTCCCAAGATAAATGCTGTTGATTTCCTAAATTTTAGAGCGAAATAGACTGATTAAAATGCAAGTGATATTGCTATAGCGGAATTGTGTATTCAGAGGTACATCAAATATTTTCAGTGAGATAAGTGTTGATATATTTTGCACCGACAAACGTTGTTAAATATTTGCAACTAGAAAATTGCCCGTCAAGGTATGACGAGTGAAAATTGCTTCTACATTTGAACCAAGCAATTTCTTGTTTCGTGATATTTTGATTGTTGAAATTTTAACCCTAGCCCCAGTGAATTTACCCTAAACTCCAGTGAGTAGATTAGCGTTCACTGTTGATCACTTTTTCGTTTCTCCATTCTCCTAAAATGAGTCTTCCCAGTAAAACAGTTACGTTACCGGATTAAGTTTAGCCTTGTCGAAATGAAGCATTTCCCTGCATGTCAAACATTACCAAAAACTATTATCAGATTATTATGTCGTGGCGCGAGTTACATTGTTAATGATGTCAGGAGTGTTACTCGATCATTCGCTATTATATATACAGTTGGCTCTCTGTTTAACGACGCTCTATTTAACGACGGTTTTTTCCGGTCCCAGAAGGTCCACTATTGCGTTAAAAGCATTCTTTTTAACGACGCTTTCTAATTAAGGACGATTTTTTGTGGTCCCTTGAAAGTCGTTAAACGGAGAGCCAACTGTATATATATATATGTGGATATTCACCTTGAGGTTTAGAAACTCTTGAAACATTAACTAGCGCTTAAAAAAATGGCAGAATTTTTTTGAAAAAAATAGTTTTCTATGGATCTGCTTTGTTAGACAAAAATCTGTTAGTAGTGGACCAGATTCCTTTATTTCAAAAAATCCTTTCTTGAAAAATTGTTGAGAATAATAATATTTGTTTTGGATTTGATGTTCTTTGTATGTTGTTATCTTATATTCCTTTTTCATTTTTGACATAAGAACTCCTTAACCTTACTCATTTGGATTCATTTAGAATACTTTCATTTTGTCTATTTTAAAATAATTAGTTTTTTTTTATACTGTTTAATACTAAAATTACTTAACAATTTCTTCAGTGCAATAACAAACATTTCTTACGTCATAGATAATTTATAAGATAAATAAATAAATTTGTACCTTTGTTCATTAAAATTGAAATAAGAAATAACACCGTCAAATTGTAGATTACTGCAGACACGTTTTTTGGCGTTACAAGGAATACTTTTTTCAAAAGCTAGCTTTTGTCGGATGTCTTTTCATGCATTAGCTCATTTTTTGGCATTGCAAAAGGCGTTCCTTGTAACGCCGAGACACATATCTGCAGTAATTTGTGCTTTTTGACGTTGTTATTTTTATTTTAATAGATAATTTATGTTTTTATTATTTCTTCATTCATTATGGTATCCCGTTTTGAAAATGGGGTGGTTTCCTTCAGTCAAAAGTAATACTTTTAGTCATCGAAATGGATAGAATGAGCAAAAAAAATTACATGGACCCAGAAAATGCTTTCATTTTCCCAACAGTTTTTTTAATTATTTTTTTTAAATGTCCGATTTTTTAAACAAGGCGTGGTCTTGATGACGTCACAAATGATGCACTTTGCCGCATCTTTCTACTACGTTTCCACGTTATGATAATCAAGCATCGAATGAAAATTGCGCTCTACGCTTGCTATCAACCATATCGTTGCCAATACACCTGAGTAAAGATGCGAATTAAATATTTTGTTCTGTGAATGGCAACATTGAATGGCATTTCATCATTTGTGATGTCACACGACAGAAGTGTAAACAACGAAAGCGCAACGATTTAAGTATGCTTTTTAAAAATATTAAACTTAAGCAAATTATTTCAAAAATGGTCTGATCCTATGTTTTTAAGCATGTTCTTTTAGAAAAAAATATTTTTGAAATTTTGGAAACGACCCCATTGCAATTCATTAGAACTTTTCATTCTTTAAAAAAAATCCTTTTCAGTTTTTCTACCAGGGTTAAAAGAGCGAGCGTTCAATCCTTTGCATGCTCCAGAAAAAAAGGTTTTTCTCTCTCCTGTAAAGTTATTATAATGTGACTAACGTCCTTCTGGTTCTGAGATACAAAATTTTGACCTTTAGGAACGCAGATCTCTTGACTACGATCCTTTATTGGGAAAACTTTAACTTGTCAGAAACAACTCAAAGTTACCGTCTCTATTTTTCTCAGTCATAGCATAGGGTATCGACTTTGTCTGTCAATAAAACCAATTTCCGTCTGTTAATAAAAAAAATTTGTTTAAAGTTTGCGTTTTGGTTAAGATGACCAATTGGGTTTCATACCTTAATGTTCAAAGTCACATTTAAAATAATAAAAACTCAAATACATATTACTGAACTTGTTATATCGTATAATCTTATTATTATACATTAATAATGTTAGCTCTATTGATCAAAATACTGAATACATAATGCGTTAAAAGAAAAAAACGCATTTATGTAGATTTTTACAACTAGGAAATAAATCCCTTTTGAAAATTTAATTTATTGTTTCCTTCCGATATTAGAATTTGCACGTGTGCTCAGATCGCTTTTACTTTCTTTTAGTGCACTCTATAAAAGACAAATTTCGAATAACAGGTTGACATTGATCGATAATGTTAATATCAGTTTCTTCCAAAAAGTAATTACAGATTCCGTTCCTTGTTCTCTATACAAATCGATCGTCAGACACATAATATTGCCAGATTTTGCTATGACAATGTTGACAATTTAATACACTTGATCTTCGCACGATGTTGTACGGATGGGAAAAAAACGGATAAGTATTTGGTTTATTAAAGTAAGAACACACATTTTAATTACATCAACACTATAAACGAACGGCGTTATTGGATTAAAAGAATCTTGTCACAAAATGTTTTGATTTAGTTATTTGCTCACAGTGCTTAGTGACTAGAAATAAAAAGAGATCGAAAGATATGCTTCTTACATTAAACTTCAGGTTAAGCGTAGGAATGTGAAAAGGACATTTGAGTTTGGTATTTAAAAATAGTTATTGACTTGATATATTTATTTCTATTAATTAAAAAAATGCTTTTGCTTGTTAAAAAATTTATGATTTTATTCAAAGTACTCCCGAAAAAGTACCCATTTTAGTACATCATAAAAAAATATTTAATTTAAAGTCACAGATTCATTTTCGGGCAACGTTCCTGCATCTCACAGGTTTCCTCCATTTTCCAGTGAAAAGCAAGTATATTTGAGAAAAAGTTTCCTGAATCACTAGAAGTATCATCTAACGAGACTTCTCGCAGTTATGAAAAACATTTTTAGCTACCAGTGTGAAAATATATTCAGGTCAGTCCTTCCAGTTCGACTGAGCGTCAAACAAGGGAAAAGCAGTTTTTGGATATCGTAGCTTTGCAAGAAGTTCAGGCAAATAAGTTGTTCGGTATTTGCTTGCAATTCTGTCTTAGCTTCGGCCACTTTTGCTTTAGGAGTCTTCCTGTTACATTGAAGATGCCAAGTTTTTCCTAAACATATCTACGTTTTCTCATAAATTTCCTGATTTGTTCGAGAAATATGGCTTTTATTGGGAAGATTTCTATATTCTTCAGAAAGATTTTGGGTGCATTTCAGGAAGGTTGTTGACTTCTAACTAGAAACTTTCCTGTTTTTTGTCAGATCTTACTGGCAGAAATCAGGTACATTATTTGCCCATTGTTTTCGAGGAAAGTTTCAATTTTATTTTTTAGTGTTCTGGTGAATTCCAGCGGTAACGGAAGGACAGTTTTACAAAAAAATCGATGCATTTCTGTCTGTGAGCATATCGAAAAATATTTTTTCTGTAAAACTGATGCATAGACTTTTATACGCATCATAGTAAGTTGCTAAAAAAAGCCAAAGCCGGGAATTTTTAGTTAGTAACTTTTTTTTAAATCAGATTTAAAAAACGGTAACGGAAGGACATTTTTGCGATATGATTTTCACGCTATCATGCTCTTCCCAAAAGTTCAGCTAAACTATAGAAGGAAAAATTCTATAATACCTCGAGCACATACAGGAGTGTTTAGTCATTATAATTCCACTTCTAGTTTTAAAAAATAATTATTTTTAGCATATAAAATATGTATTTGTTAAGGGTAACGGAAGGATACACTGTAAAAAAATTCCGAAACGTTCCTGAGTGTTTACGTGTAACGTATCGGGATTTCAATGGTTTTTATCCACTTCCTGGAAATATCAAGTATCATTGTCAAAAAGTTTCCTGAATTGCTACAAGTTGTCCAAATCCAGATTTCTCTCTGTTGTAAAAAATATTTTTTACTCCCAGTTTAAAGATTAACTAAGAGTATCTATAAGGTGTATCGGCTTGCTTACAGATACGGCTCGACCATGCTGATTAACCTTCCAAAGGGCGCAAATAAGTATGGACTACGTAGCTTCGCAAGAATTGCAACCAAGCGAGATGCTTAATACTTGCAATTCTGGATTAGCTTTGGCCATTTTTGCAATGCTGCTTTTGCAACTGTCTTGATTAATCAGGAAAAGGCCAAGCTGTTATATTATCATTACCTAAGATTACTCTGAAGTTCTGGAGACACGACCGACTTTAAATGGGAAGATTTCTGGATTTTTAAGGAAGGTTTCTGAATTTTATCGGAAAACGTTCCTGGTTTTTGCGGGATATGTTACTGGCAGAAATTGGGCACATCAGCTGCCTATTATTTTCCAGGAATGTTTCTGAATCGTTTTTACAGTGTAGTAACGGAAGGACAAGAAGTCCAAAACAGTGAAACTTGGGAAAATTTCAATTTACAAACATATATTTAGCTAATACAGCAGTCTGAAACAATGATATCTAATACCTGAGCCATCTGTTACTATTCTAAATTCTTTTAATACTCAATAATGTTATCCTAATCCATAGAACATTTATCTTCTTCCTCAGCAAACACGAATATTATTCCCACATTATTATGCATTCTCAAACAAATTATTTCTATCCCTTCATCTTCTATATGAAGTACCTGTCCAACATTGCTCTTTGTTAATTTCGTTCCCTTCGATCCAACTACCAAAACTTGTCCAAACGTTAATGAATGATTTGGCATATTCTTATGATTTGGTGTTTTTGATTCAGCAGTATCTTCATTTTTAGCATTATTTATAACTGATAGTTTGTTGACTTTGAAGTGAAATCTCGTACGATTTGTTGAAGTACTCACTATATTCAATAACATAACTCGTTACATGATTCAAATGGTGCATATTTTGTGTGTCAGGATGAGAATGAACCTTTTTGGATCCTTTTTTCTCCATCTCTTTGAAAGTTGATCTCTGAATTAACTGATCTCTTCGCAGTACGTTTAAAGGTTAAACCAATGCTCTGAACACTCCTTTCTTGTGACTTGTGGCAACAAATCTGAAAGCAATTTCAATGTTGTATTCTTCCAAAATAAATATCAAGTTTGTGAGCAACTCTTTTTGCTTAAATTGGCTTGTCATGTCACAAACATATCATATCAAATTGATTTTCACATGCTCAGGAACGCTTAAGTGCAGTTTTCATGATTTTTATCATTTTCAATAGAAGAAATAAAATCATAAAACATTTTTTTTTAAAATTTTAAAAAAAATATTATTAAAATAAAAACATTCATATTTTTTCCACAAATATTACTTATATACGTTTTATATGTGACTACTAACTTTAAACAATAGTTTGTTTTATACTAGCGTTCTAAAATTGTACCCTGTATCAGCTTATGAGTAAATGTCCTTCCGCTAACGTACTTTTTTGTCCTTCCGTTACCATTAAAAACCATATAAATTAAATATCCATTAAAATTATAACTATGCCTACTTTACGAGGGGCATAATTCTGCTTTGCATAAAAAAAATTGCTTCTATACCCAATAGGTTCTTGGTGAACTAACTGAGATGTAGTATTTTGGTAACAGAAGGACATCAAATTGCCACCTTAGTAATGGACCGATTTCATGGTTGAAAAAAAAAAGAAATTTAAAAATATTTACTAAAACGTTTAACTAGACACTCAAAAGATAAAAGTTAACCTAAATATTGTATGCTGATAACAAGTTTATTAAAATTACTGTATGTGTCAAAAAAAAAAAGATTTTTTGAGAGACAACTTGATTTTGCCCTTGATTTTCTGAAATTTATCAAAATATTTGGGAAAAACAGGTTACGATTCAAGAAGTTCATTTATTTCTGAAGAGAATGGTATATGGCAAGTGACAGAATACTAAGTTTTAAAATTCAAATGTGATGTCGTCTTTTTCTTGGAATTCACTTTCTAATAAAAAGAGCTCTGCTATACACATACAGATTATAGCAAAGGTCACTAGTCAAGCACAATGTTAAACGTTTTTCTAATGTCCAGAGAAATACTTTCTAAAGTATTCTGCTACTTTGATCACTTCAAGTACATCCATGAGCTTATAGCTTCCAGTAAAATGAGCTGATGTGTTAACGTCATTTTCCCATTATTGGCAATTTTAAAGTGATTCAATAGTTTACTCTCTAAATATCACCAACAGTGGCCAAATTAAAACAAGATTTTTAAAAAAAATTTTAAAAAAACGCCAAATTTGTCGCCAAGTTGGCGAAAAAAACTTGGCGACCAAAAGACTGGCGATATATCGCCAAGTGTCCACCAAATTGTAACACCACTTGAGTTTACATCGAAGTTAACAATGATTTCGCCCCAAAAAGGGGCAAAAGACCCCCTTAGAAACACCCGAATGCAACCAAAAGGAGAGGTGCACAACTAGACCTCACTAGGAGTCTACGTACCAAATTTCAACTTTCTAAGACATACCGTTCTTGAGTTATGCGACATACTCAAGAACGGTACATACTGCACATACGCACATACATACATACATACATACAGACGTCACGAGAAAACTCGTTGTAACTAACTAGGGAATCTTCAAAATGGATATTTCGCATGCCTATACGTTCTTAGGCACTTATCCACTTGTGGTCGATTCGGAAAAAAAAAACTTAACATTCATTCGGGGGTGAGTAAAATGGTAATTAAGGTCGATTTTTGAGTGAAATTTTTTTTTTTCGCGAATACAATACTTCCTTTTTTTTAAAAGGAAGAAAAAGAAATCCATAACGCGTGCATTTAGAGGACTACCAAGAAGTCGAAAATACATGATAATATTAATGCTGTATTTTTTAATGCAATAGTCGGAGCAATCGAGTGGAAGTACTGTTGATATAAAATAGCTGAGATGAAAAGGCTATCATTTTTAATTCTAAAGAATCATTTTTCCGCATTAAAAAGAAGAAATAAATGTTTTTTTTTTTAAATTTTAACTCATTAAGACTTAATATTTTTTAAATTGACGCTTGTTTAATTGAGCAGTGTTGGATAAATAAATTTAAAAAGAACAATTTTTGCATAAAAGAAAAAGCGGTAAAATATATCTTTATACATTTTATTATTGTTAATGTTTTATTTTTATTTTTAATGCTTGTATTTAATTAGTATGCTTTGGCAAAGATGAAGAACTAATTTTTGTTTTCCTTGATGTAAAATTTTGTGTTTTTAAAGATTCTGCTTAATTTTTTTTAACACTGAAAAAATGTTTTTACATTTCATATTCATTTATTTAATGCATTCTGCTATAAAATTTTATGTTGGAAGAAAGTTTTGCTGTGACTCGTTTCTGTCGTTTCTACATGCAGAAAAACTGCTTGATTTTAAAAAGTTTATTTCAAAAAGTCATGAGCATAAAAAAGTCTTTAAATAGAATACCAACCAGTTTAAAAGAATCAATTTGACATCCTTTACGTAACAGGCAACATTCATATTTTTAAAAAATTATTTATTTTTATATGAAGCTATTTCTTCGTTGAAAAGGTATGTTCGAAATGATTTAGAGTTAAATCTGAACACTTAAAAGAGAGTCATCTAGCTTTACAGATTTGGTACTGTTGCATGGGAAACTTGGGTTGTTTAGCTCTAGGAGAACTTTTGTTTAAGAAATGTAATAAAAGCACTAACTTCCAGATTATTAATAATTACTGAAGCACGAACTTATTACGAAACATTAAATTAAAAAAAAAAAACATTTCAAGATGTAACCCTGCTATAATTTAAAAAATTTGCTATATTTAACGAAATGCAAGAAAAAAATGCGTTATTATTTACAATTTCACAAAACACGACATTAAATATTGTGACTTAACACTTCAAATAAAACTCTCCTTCTATGAATAAGAGTAGGAGGAGAGGGGGAAAAGGAAAAATGAGGTGTCAAACTTAAATGAAAGTAGACATGTGAGATATTACCTTGTCCTCGACATGGACAGTGATCAGTTAAATGGAAAAAAAAGTTTAAATGGAGATGACAAGTGTGGTACTTGGTTGATGATTATTTAAATAAAGGCTATTTAGCATATTTTTCTTCATATTTTTCTATCTTGACATTATCAGGAAAATGTTGCTACTCTATTCTTAGTTTACACTTCTATTTGTGTACAGTTGTCATTCTCAATAATTACCCTTTGTCAAGTATAATAATTACTATATTACAGTTTGAAATTGGTAAATGATAGAAGGAAATAAATCTTGTTTTGTTTGAAAGTAAAAGAGTTTGTATTTATGTGTACAGTAGATTCCCGATTATCCGGAATAATGTGGCGGATTGGCAGCCCGGATGACGAAAAATCCGAATAGGACGGAGTTCCATCTTCTAACTCCATCCCCTACTTAATTAAAAGCTCATGTAATTACATATTTTAAGTAAAAAACAAAAGCAGAAGTAGTACTTAGTGTTTTATTTAATAGATAAGTGTCGTGTGCAAAAGTGACCGCGAGACAGCTGCTAACTAATGTGTCACCTGTGTTATTGGGGGATCAGAATGCACAGAGGTTGTGGGCAGGGGGTAGAAAATGAAAAACATTTTAGTATTCTTTATTTTCCCCGTGCTCTTCCATGACCAGTTTTACAAATGACCGACTTCAAACATTCTTTACTAGGCCGGATAGTACGAAGTCCGGATAGTCGCGAGCCGGATAATCGGAAGTCTACTGTATTTGCTCATATTTACGATGCAGGGAAATAAACTTCTGCACAAATTTTAATCATATTTCAATTTTAAAAAAACACTCGTGGTCCTTTTCAAAAAACTTAACTAGCTTTATATTTTTTTATGTTTTCATATATTTATTTTTGCTGTTATTGAGCAATCACATTGCTTATTGTTCTTATTTGACGGTTTTGATGTTCCTATGATTCTATTTTCCCCCCGCCTCCCTCTGCAGTACCACCGTCGACCGGCCCCTCACGATGCTACTCCTCTAGCGAAAATAGTCTCCAGGTTGCATCCATATCCTGCACACACACACACACCTACACACACACACATTCATGCCTGCACACACACACACTCATATATGCACACACCTACACATACACACGCACACATACACACGTGCACACACACACACATACGCACACACACGCATACACACACTCATGCTTGCACACACACATACACTCACAAATACACATATACACACTCACACACACACTCCTGCATGTACATAGACACAAACACACACGCCTACATACACACACACACACTCGTGATTGCGAAAAACATAATTTGAATTCCAAATGTCAAAATTCAAATTATTATTATTTATTTTTCTTTATTTCAATTGATTTACGTTTATATATTTAACACATTTATTACATTTGTGTGTTTTTCCGATAACGCTTTTACCGGATGTCCTTTCATCCAAAAACTCACTATTTGTGTTGAAAAAGAAGTTCCTGGAAACCTCAAAGCACTTGTACACAGTAATCTGCTGATTTTGTGCGTTAAAACGTTGTTGATTTGCATTTACTTCTGTGCACAAAGGTATTTATTTATTTATTGCGAGCAGTGTTTCATGCTTATTTTATGTTTTGGAAATTAAATGACGGATATTATAGCCTTGCCTTGAACTTTCTACAATGGGGTTGTTTCCTTCAATCAAAAGTAGTACTTTTAGCTACTGAAATTGATAGAATAAGCAAAAAAAAAAAAAAAAAATAACACGGATCCAAAAAATTCTTTCATTTTCCCAATAGTTGTTTTTTAATTATTTTTTTTTAAATGTCGATTTTTCAAACAAGGTATGTTCTTGATGACGTCTCAAATGATGCTCTTTGGCCCATTTTCTATCGCGTTTCCACGTTATGATAATCAAGAAGCGAATTAAAATTGCGCTCTATGCTTGCTATCAACCATGTCGTTGCCAATACAGGTAAGTAAAGATGCGAATTAAATATTTTGGTATGTGAATGGCAACACAGAATGGCATTTCATCCTTTGTGATGTCATCGGCAAGAAATGTAAACAATGAAAACTCTTCGATTTAGGTAATTTTTTAAAAATATCAAACTGAAACAAATTATTTAAAAATGGTTAGTTCCTATGTTTTTAAGCACGTTCTTTCAGAAAAAAATACTTTTAATATATTGGAAACGACCCCATTTCTTTAAAGGTCAATTTTACTTAAAAATATGGCACGATATTAACTAACTTAATTTAAAGTTACTCTGTATGACTAATTGACTGTAAAGAATTTCTTACACAGTTATTCAGTATACTAACGTATGTGTCATAGCCTGACGTATATTCAAGTGTTTTTAAAAATACAGAAGGAATGAAATATTAAAAATAGATTAAAAAAAAGTAAGAAACATAACTTTGATGTATGTTTGCTTAGATAGTGTTGTTAATAAGAGTTTAATTTTTTGCCTCCAATATCAACACGCTTTACTCTTTGTTAATATTCGTACCGCATTATTACAAAGAGTAAAGCCTTCAGTTCCGCTAAAATAAAATATTAGTAGATGAATATTTTACAGTTAATTTTATTTACTTTTTCCTAAACTATAGCTCTCTCTCTCTCTCTCCTCGCCAATTTTCTTTTGTTTGTTCTAACGCCTCATTTACTATTTAACAGGGCTCACATAAAACAAAAATATCTTAACGCTCTCACCTCACGTAGAGTTCTTATTTTTCTAAACATGAACCTATTATGCGGACTAGACTAGCTAAATGACTGTTATTTGCATATCGTGTGAAGTTTTCCCATGTAGTTAATTGAAAGCATGAAAAATTCCGAAAAGGTTTTTATGCATGTAATTTTAATATCTAGGTTAATACAGCAGAGCAATAGCTATTTTAACAGAGGAAAATTGAAACTTTCGTGTAAAAAGGTTAACATTTTTCGTTTTTAATAAAATATCGATTTTCTCTTACGACAGCTTGGATATTGAGGTTTTATTAAACTTTTGGGCTATTTGTGCAGATATGGAACATTAGTTTTGGAAAAAGTAATATAGCATTGCCCTACATTTAAGCTAATTCTTTTCCACCTTTTTTTGAGCAATCACGATTGCTTATTGCTTTCATTTGACTGTTTTTGATGTCCTATCATTTTATTTTCCCACCGCCACCCTCTGCACCATCATCCTGGACAGGCGGGCTCCTCACGATGCTGCACCTATAGCGAAAGCCGTCTCCAGGTTGCATCCATGTCCTACACACACGCGCATACATACACAACTACACACACACGCGCGCACATACACACACACACAAACACATACACCTACACACACAAACACATACACCTACACACACAAACACATACACCTACACAGACAAACGCATACACACACAAACACACACGCATACATACACACAACTACCCACACATTCATGCCTGCACACAGACACAAACACATATGCCGACATACACATACGCATACATACACATACATACACACAACTACCCACACATTCCTACCTGCACACAGACACAAATACATATGCCTACACACATATACACATACCCCCCCCACACACACATGCACATACCCCCCTCCCCCACACTTATGCCAGCACACAGACACAAACACACATACCCCGTACACACAAACACCCCCCCCCCACACATACACAAACACACATGCCTACATACACACACTCGTGATTGCGAAAAACATAATTTGAATTCAAGATGTCAAAATTCAAATTTTTTTTTTTTTTTTTTTTTTTTTGCATATTGGATTGTACTGTCCAACCACGGATTGCATGGAATTTTCAAATGTCCAGATAAGACGCATCCATGTGAATAAGGGGGGAAAATAAAAATTTGATGCACGTATTCCGTTTATTTGAATGAGACTCTGCTTCTGCAAAAGCTGACATCGGTAAAAAATAATAGATTCATGCATTTCCGGCTGTAAAACGGATGTTTGTCTTTCCATACAATCCATGGTCAGACAGTAAGGCGTTTTCAGACTTAGGGGGAAATTTTTTTTTTCCAAAACTCCAAATTTTCATTGTTAAAATGCGTTTTATTTTAAAACCTCATAGCTATTAATAAAAAATGAAAGAGGTTATGATAGAAAACAAGAGCTTTGAATTTTTTCATGTTTTATGCCCATTTACCGCAAGTCTTGACTCTGACATTTTTTTCTAAATCGGGTTCAACTTTGCTTGGAAAAGTGGTTTAGAATGAACAGATGATGCTTTCAAAATGAAATGGCTTACAGAAGCGCTTTAATGTTTAAGTTGTAATTAAAATCTTATCTATAATGGCTTATATATTTATAAAATTTTAATTTTTAAAATTCACCGTATTCTATAAAATGCGAACCTATTTCTACTTTTATCTGAAACTTCAATATTGACATAATTTTAGTAAGGAAAGTTGTATAAGATGTTGTTAAAATCTGTATTTTTACATCTATTTTTTACCTCTGACATAAAAAGGAAGAAGGTGAAATATAAGTTTGCCGTATGAAACTGTTTTTGTCTTTGGCATTGTAGCTTCTAAACAGCATTGGTTTTTTGAAATATGAGTTGATTGAGAGTGTTCTTAGCCTTTCGTTGTCCCACCAATGACCCGCGGATCCTATATGGTCCGCTGTTATGTTCAACGTTATAGATCGCAAACTATGTTCTGGTACCTTCCAACACAACCGATTATCTTCGTTCGTGATAAGAACAACTGTAGCACAAATTGGTAAAAATTGGTATCTAAAAAACCAATGTAAACTTCAAATTAATTAAATAAGCAGGTAGTAATGATAATAAAAATTGTTAGTTTAATTTTTTTTTCTTATTTTATCTTCAAAAAATAAATAAATAAATAAACACTGAAGATTCATCTTATTTTGAGGAACTGCCATCGAGTAAAGAAGGTGCTGCGGGAGGAGGGGGGGGGGGTCTTTTTTTTAATTTGCAATCTATTATTTGTTTTTTTAAAGTGATTATAAAGATTATATTATATTTTAAATTTTGCTATGATTCCGTTAAATAACAACCCCGATTTTTGTTTTGCAGCTACCTGAAAATGAAGACCGGAAACGCTATTCGCGCCTGCTCTCTCGTCTTGGTTGTCATCCTTTTGGCAGCGGAAATGACGTCAGCAGCGCCCTATAACGACTATGACAGTAAGTATCTCATTTGGCTTTCAGATTCCGAAACCAATAATGTTGAAACATGCAATGGTATTGAATATTTGCCTGCAGCTGTTGCCGATCCGATGAAAGCGATTTTCTCAAATCGTATTCAACTTTGAAATATTGTCTTTTAACAAGTGAAACGGTACGGACTTGTTTTTTCAGGAAAGAAAAGAAGCATGGTTCTTATTTATATAGTAAGACCTCGTTGAGTCGTCACTCAAGGGACCAAAAATTTTTGATCACTTATGCGGAGTGACTGCTTATGTGGAGTGGGAAATTAAGGTAGAAGAAAAAAAAGCCTTACAAATATTCATAAATAGCAGTAGAAATCTGTGAGAAAAACAATAGCCTATGTAATAGATGTATATAAATTAGTGCAAATATTAAAAGGGGGGGAAAATACTAATGATAGTTACTTTGTTTTATTTTCTCTTACTTATACATTACTAAATAACAACAACTTATTTTAACTTAATGTTATTACGGTACATTAATACAATCGTTCAATGTTGACTGAAGTTGTTGCTTACGTAAAAGAACGATCTATTCTAACCATAGACTAATAATAAGAGTAGACTGAGCTTTCTCATTCTTGCTGATGAAGAAAATTGGTTCATAAATGCATCATGTGACTAGTGGAAGGGCTTGGTGAAGACTTTGGCAGCATGGTTGCTAGATGGCAGCATTATCTATAGTTTGGCACTCGACATGTATTTTAAGACAATGTGTTTTCATTAAAAAAAATTTCCAGGTGCAGAGATTGAACTGTTTTTCTTTTAGTTATGCATTATTTTGACATTAGTAATAGTTTTTGATCAGTTTTCGGTAACTTTTATTTCATTTGGAGCTGTCAGCGTTGGCGTGAACGAAATGGCGTAAACGTTTTGCGTTAACGCAAAAATGTACTAATCGGTATCTTAAATTGAAACTGTAGGTAAAAATCTTACCGTTTGCTGATTCTTCTTGGTCGCTTGCATCTTTTATTGCTTAGAGAGTTATTGAAATTGACTAAAGAAAATGCACAATACTATCTAAACGAAAAACTCACTATATTAACAAAATATTTACAACTTAGAATAACAAATTTACAAATCGGACTCCATAAAAGATCATTCCTCCGTGTTCCATCAATTCTATTTATTTTATTTCGCGCTGGCGTTGATCGTCTGCTACGATTAACGCTCGCTGTTGCTAGGATATCCACCAGTCACATGGTTTGGTTTATGAGCAGCAAAAGGGTTGCCATAGCTCGGTCTACTCTTATTATTAGTCTATGATTCTAACATACATCAAGCTTTAAATTCTGTGTTTGTAGTTCTTTGAACAGATGTTAAATACTGACTAACTTCCTCCGGGTATTAGATTTTGTATGTCTTGCTAAAAGGAGTTTGATTCATACTCTTGGCACTGAGCAGAGTCACAGCAAGAAGTATGCCTTGAATGACCAGAACCGAGGATCGAGATTTCAAGGAAAAATGACTATTAAACAGCTTTCAACTAAGTCCGACACTATTTTCTAAGATCCGATAAGGAAAAGGAATTTTAGAAAACAATTTTTGAGTGACTAGTTAAGCGGGTAAAATTAAATTTGGTGACCAGTAAGAGAGGATCATTTTACATTACTGTGAATGAGACCTTTTCGGGGCCAAAGAAAAATGACCACTTAAACGGAGTGACCACTTAACCGGTCGACTACTTATTGAGCTTTCGCTGTATATCGAGGATGCTGAATCCAATGATGGAGGTCTAAATTTTCGTAGCTCTCCCGTTTTCGAGATAAACGAGATTGAACTATAGCATATAATGGTATATTTCAGTGGTGCGAGTCTCGGTGTATTGTACAGGAACCGGAAATTTTTTATGCACCTCTTAAATACAGTAACCCCTCGTTCTATGGCGCTTGTCGGATGACAACAACAAAAGCACGATGTATCTGAAAACACGATATGACCGAAGTCATAAAATTTAACGACTCAGTTAACATAAAAGTTAATGATAAAAACTTTCCACAAAAATATGGTTCATTATCATTTTGGGACGAATTTCTTCGTTAAAATAAAAGAAACTTAGTATACTTTTTTTGAACAATCACGATTGCTTATTGTTCTCACTTGACTGTTTTTGGCGTCCTATCATTTTATTTTCTTGCCAGCACCCTCTGCAGCATCACCGTCGACCGGCTCTTCACGATGCTGCTCCTCTGCGAAAGCCGTCTCCAGATTGCGTCCATATCCTACATACACACGCATACATACACGCACGTATACACACACACATACACACATCTACACACATGCGCAAACACACACACACACACACACACAAACACATACACATTCACGCATACATACAGACACCTACACATACATGCACACCTACACACAACTACCCACACTCTCATGCCTGCACACAGACACAAACACACATGCCTACACACATAAACATGCCCCCTACACACAAACACACATACACTACACACACATAAACACACACGCCTACATACACACACACACACACTCGTGATTGCGAAAAACATAATTTGACTTCAAGATGGCAAAATTCAAATTAATTTATCTTTCTTAACTTAAAAATAGTTTCATCGTTTTTATGGTGAAATACGAATCGAGAGTTGCAGCTTAGACTTCTACGAATTAAGTATGTGGAAAATATGCTAGTTTTGTTCATTGAGTGAAAAAAGAATAAAATAATTTCTCTGAGAAATATTCAAAAAAAAAAAAATGTGTGATGTCAAATGTAAAGCAACATTTTTGAAATACATTTTTAGGGGATACAAAGGAAAAGCGCTTTATATCCAAATGAACGATATAACGAGCATTAAATTTTTCTTTTAAATCAATAGAGTTTTTTTTTTTCCTTCTAAAATTTGAGTTGCATCACTTTTGTTGCTGAGGTGCGATACATAAAAGCATTGGTTCAAATTATATTCTAGAAAAACAATTCCGTAGCGTTCCCTTGTAAGCTCAGAGTCGAATCTCGTGCAACTCTCTCGTAAAAAACCACTTTCGTATGTATAGAAAACAACGCACTTACATACAAAGACTTCTAAAATATTCTGTGTTTTGAGCTATTTGTATTGAAAACCATTACTCCTGCTTTTTCGTTAATAGTTTTTGCTCATTTCATCGTTGAAGTTTTTTAAACTTTTGTTTTTACCGCTGAAACACACACAAAATAGTCTGAAACAGCCAAAATTTATTTATGTTTCTCTACAAAACATCACACAGCTTGCAGGAACGGTTGCATTTCACTTAACAAATGCATGTTAGCAAACTTTGTTCAGAACATTGAAAGGAATCAGCAGTAGTAAACATTCAATATTGATATTTATGAGAAAATCAGCAGTGTTTGATGTTTATATATGCGCAACAAGCCTACTGATTTATGAGAAACGGCTATTAATTCTGCTTAAATGAGAAGAAGTTAAAACAAGAAATTATGTGCGGTAGTACAAACAATGCACTTTATCACTGAAGCTTTATCAGAAATTGTTTGAGAATGTGGGTACATTTTTTTCTTTTAAAATCCATACTTTTCTGCAGTGAGTATTGTGAAATAAAATACTTGTTCTGAGGATATTTTCAAAGGTTTTCCAATGTTTAAAAAAAAAAATTATATTAATTTGAATTTTTCGCATCTTGAATTCAAATTATGTTTTTCGCAATCACAAGCGTGTGTATGCGCGTGTGTGTTTGTGTAGGTGCATGTGTGTGTGTGTGTGTGTGAGCGTATGTATGCATGTGTGTGAGTGAGTGTTGTGTATGCGCGTATGCGTGTAGGCGTTCGTGTGTGTGTGTATGTAGGCATGTCTGTTTGTATCTGTGTGCAGGCATGAGTGTATGTGTGTATGTGTGTAGGAGTGTGTATGTGTAGGGATGTGTGTGTAGGTGTGTGTGTGTGTGTGTGCGTGTGTAAGTGTGTGTATGTGGGCATGTCTATTTGTATCTGTGTGCAGGCATGAGTGTATGTGTGTGTGTAGGAGTGTGTATGTGTAGGGATGTGTGTAGGTGTGCGTGTGTGTGCGTGTGTAAGTGTGTGTATGTATGTATGTATGTGTGTGTGTAGGATATGAACGCAACCTGGACACTGTTTTCGCAAGAGGAGCAGCATCGTGAGGCGGCCCGGCCGGTCGACGGTGATGCTGCAGAGGGTGCTGGCGGGAAAATAAAATCAGCGTAACATCAAAAACAGTCAAATGAGAACAATAATCAATCGTGATTGTTTAAAAAGCAGAAAAGAGAAGACTGAAAGGTATGCTTGGAAAATACATTATCGTAAATCACAGCTTCATATTAGCGTATTTTGGTACGCGAATAAAAGGGAATAATCTCTCATTTTGGGGTTAATAGAAACGAATTTCTTATTTTATCCATGCAGTGCTGCTATGGCAAATAATCTGCTCAATATGTAGATTTCTTGAGTAAATTTTCTTTCATTAATACATTGGAAATTTCAACCTTTTAAGACTAACCATTTTTTGAATCGTGCGAGATTAATACCGACATACCGACATGAGTGTGTCCAAGCGACACGACTGAAATCGCAAAAGTAAATTTCGGGGGTTTTTTTGTTTGGGTTTTTCATTAAAAATTTAATTCCAAAACCTTTTCGCCGTTATAGTTTTTTTTTTTGTCTTACTGCTTTTATGAAATTGGTGATTAAAACCGATGCTACTATTGACTAAAAAACAAAATATGTTTTAAAAGAAGAAAATACGCCTTATATACAAATATAATAAAGCTGAAAGTCTCTCTGTCCGGAGGATGTCTGGATGTCTGGAGGATGTCTGTAGGATGTCTGTGACGCGCATAGCGCCTAAACCGTTCGGCCAATTTTCATGAAATTTGGCACAAAGTTAGTATGTAGCATGGGGGTGTGCACCTCGAAGCGATTTTTCGGAAATTCGATGTGGTTCTTTTTCAATTCCAATTTTAAGAACAAAAATATCATAAGATGACGAGTAAATTACGAAATTATCATAACGTGGAACCGTAACATGGGCAGAAGCCAATTGGCGAGATACGAAATTATCATAACGTGTAACCGTAACATGGGTACAAGCCAACTGGCGAGAAAATTCACCATACATTACTTGTAAATATACAGGCGAACCAAAAGACCTTTTGATTTTTCTATTACGGGCAAAGCCGTGCGGGTATCACTAGTATACAAATAAAATGACTTTATAATCCTTCTTCGTAAGTAATGAGAATTTACATTGCTAAACGTCATTTATGTTTAAACGACGCTACATTTTACCCTCCAGTTACCCCCCACCCCCGTTGCTAATACAACCTCCCCTTTTCCTTGAATCCAATGGTGTATCTATTAAAATGAGCTCTTTTGTTTTCTACACATTTAAGTAACGCTGTCATCGTTTTAATAACCACGAACCTAATAATGTACAATTTGAGAAAATTTTAACATAATTTTTAATTGATATAGACGATTGGTTGTATACAATATACTTTAAATGAAAAACATAAAGACTTTTCGCCTTTGAGTCAACAATACAACAAAATACTCACAAACCATTCTGTACAAAACGGTAATTAGGTCGTCTTGCTGGAAAAGAGCTTTCTTGATTAATAAGACTTCCCTGTAATTTATCTGTCCATAATGTAACCTTTCTTCTCCAGTTCCATGAAGCTTTAAGAACTTACTGCCGGTGTCCTCACATTTATTAACCCGTCTTCTGCTGCTGCTGCAATGTGTGTCTAGCAGTTGTCCTTAAGCTCTTAATTAATCGCCACGGGATCATTGGTTTTGATAGCGAACAATTAATCAGATTAGAGCTGGTCTTTCGTTTGAGGCATAAATATTGCTCCAATCCAAGCTGAACCTGGTGGAAGAAACTGCACTAAAGCAGATATATACGAGTACATTTATATATATTTATAACTAGAAAAATTAAGCGGAATGAAAACTCTGGTTTTATAGAAAGTGCGTATCTTACTTCATGTCATGAAAGAAACGTAGACCAAACCAATCATAAAACTGTATGATGTTAATTATGAATTGTTTCATAACGTAACTGTTTTAGAAATTACGAGGTCTAATACTTTAACTGCTTGAAGAGTCAGTGCTTATGCTGCTTCACCAAAATCAAAATAATAATAATAATGTAATAATAATGGTAATAATAATGATGATGATGATGATGATAGTATAATAATAATAATAATAATAATTTATTATTATTACTATTATTATTATTATTAATTGTTTATTAATATTTTTATTTATTATTATTGTTATCAACGTCAATAATAAAAACAGTAATGATAAGAATAATAACAACAACAATAATGATGCTAACAATAATAATAATGATAATTGTTATTATTATTATTATTATTATCATTATCATTATTATTAGTATTATTATCATACAAGTCTTACATCAAATAATCCGGTAACTTGCGCCCAAAACCATCTATAAATCTAATCATAAAATCTTCATTCTCACTGTGACTATAACTGTAGTTTTCGAAGAATAAATGTTAAAAATATATTTTTCTAAAAATTCTGAAAACATGGTAGTGTACTATAAGTTGTGAAACAGTAAAGGTTTGTGGGTCTGCGCGTGTGCGTCCTGTGCACTCATTTTCTTTAAGTCAAGTTATCTCAAGCCATAAAGAGAAAATGAGAAGCATATAGTTTCTACTTTTCTATTTATGATAATATGCAACAATGGTATTAACATTCTTTTGAAAAATAGTTGGATTGCTAATTGACATGTTTCAAAAAACGAATTTCGAGATAAAATTCATGAAATTATCTCAAACATTTTACTCAAATATCAGTCTCTCATTACAAAAAAAAAAAAAAAAATCTTCACTATAAGCTCAACCAAAAACAATATATTCCTTAATCAGTTATATTTTCTTGAGCGTGTAAAAGTGTTTTTATTTCATCACTTCATAAATTAATTGCTTATTTAGCCTTCGGTAAACAATATGCCAAAAATGCCACTTAAAATGATTGCGAAACAGCCCAAGGCAATTGATGTGCTTTAGACTAATTTGATCAGATTCAAAATAAAAGGAATGGGGAATACATGTATAATTTATTTCTGTGATGCTATATAAGTAAAACACAAGCTATTGTATTATAAATATTAAACCATTCCGATGCTGAAGAGTGAAAAGATAAATTAAGTACTAGTTAGGTTTTGATTAATTTAGAAATGTGTAAGAAAGATAAAACTCTGCTTTTTTTCTACCTGTTATGAATTTGTAGAGGACAGATTGCTTTGGCGGAATGTAAGAATAATGGAATTTTTCCTTGCATAAATATTTAAACTGATGATACATAAAATGCAATGTCTAGTAATTGTGCATGCGGATTAAAAATAGCATTAATGGAGTAAGATAAAACATACTTTGATGAAAATCGTCCTTTGCTATTTGCAACTTTAGTAGTTAACGAATAGTTTTCAACAGTTACTATCTGATTCTTTTGTAATTTCAATCCCTTCATAATTTAATGCAATGGTCTAAAACAAAGCTACTGCATTAAAAATTTAATTTCAAAAAAATTTAACTTTTAAAAAGTGGTTTTTGAAACCTTTCCCTTCGCTCAATTTAATACATACAGCAAAAATTATTGCATTAAAAAAGTTTTCCACTCAAAATTTACATTAACAGAGATCAAACTGTTTAAGATTTAAGAGAAATTAAAAACTTATTTAAATAATTTATAACTCCTTTTAGATTATAAAAATTAATCTTTTTAAATTTTCGATAGTAATTATGTACACTTTCATACTTTAAATTTTAAAAAATCGCATTATGATTAACTTTAATTAGGGTTCACCTTCTGATCAATCTCTGAAACAAAACAAATTAACATTTCCTTGAAGAAGCTCATATTCATTTGCCACTTATCTGGATATGTTGGCAACTTTACATCATAGACCACTTACCTCTCTCAGGAATAAAAAAGAAAATTTTCATGAAAATTTCGATAACAGCCAAGAGAAAATCTCAAAAATCTTTGATCTTTATGAATTATGAGTTTCTTTAAAGAGCTCATCGCGGAATATGAAGAGAGAAAAAAGACAGTGCAACCACTTAGATAATAAGTGCTTATGTATTCCTTTTGAGTTTTCCTTGAGCTGTTAGAGCTACAATTAGTTTCGCAAATCGAACTTTGTTTTTAAAGTAGACTGCGAATTGTTCACCTCGAGTTAATGTAGCAAAAGCAAATCTTTTCCAAATCGTTAATCGCATGTTAAAGCGCCATCTCTCTTTGATGTTTTGCCGACAACCACTTTGTTTCTCAACCTTTAAAGTTTGTTTTTTAAGTAATTTTACACTAATTAATAACTTTGAGACGCAAATCCGTGCTGTGTATTTCAAAAGTCAATATTTTTTCCCTAATCAAGGGCTTTGGTTTTAGTAAACCACATCACAATAATTAATTAATTTAAAATGCGTAATTATAGCTTTAAAATGTTATAACTAACTTAGGAAGCTTTAATTAAGTACTTGTTATAAATCAGTAATCAGCCAATGAGCTACGTTTTCTTTTAGCGAAAAACTCTTAACAGTTTCACACAGTTAACATAATTATTTCGTATTATATGATAAGGACAAAGCAATGTTCTGAAAATTTGGAGTTGTTATAAAAATGAAGTCCAATGCCGTTTAAAAAAAAAAAAAAAATGCACGAGTGAAAATCCGCAAATTTTTTATTGGGTTTTGGGGCTTTTTCTTAATTAGTAGACAATGGTGATTCACAGTAGCTAACGTTCTTGATTTTTATCCGTTTATAAATCTTACAGTCACATTTTGAGAAAAGTTTTATGAAGAAGAAATTTTCATATGCAGTTTGCCCCCGAGTAAAACACTTTGTTTTACCCTTTATTATTTTTAGATGTTAATAACTAGAGGTGCGACATCGATGGCAAAACATCGATGTTTCAAAACATCGATGTTAGAAATTAAAACATCGATGGTATTGATACATCGACCAAAAAACATCGATGTTTCCAAACATCGATGTTTTAAAACATCGATCTTTTTATCAATGTATAACATACATTTTTTAATATACTACACTAAGTTAAGCAATACAAAAGAATATGTACCCGACGAATATTCTGAAAATACTGAACATCAAATCATGAATATAATTTAATAGGAATAATTTCGCAACATCTTGGTATATAGTAGGACAAAAATTCATAATATAAGACAAGCACCGATTAATACAAACTAGTTATAATAATAAAGAAATATTTTGAAACTGAATGAAACTAAAAGTAAATTTACATCAAAAAAGAATCTAAAGAAAAATGTATCATAGCACTTACCGTCAGTTGAATGACGAGAAAAAGTTGTGCTAATTTTTTTTTAAATACAAAATTAATTCTAACAATTATTTTTAAGAGCAAGAATTATGTGATGTACTGTTAGTTAATAATTAAACACAAATTGTAGGTAATAGAGGGACGATTTGTTGGGGAAGATCGAAAAGTAACCCCGAATATTGATGTTGACAGCTTGGAGAAGAAGAAGTTTGTTTACTGTATCCCCAAGAAGCGCATTTCTCTCTTCGCAAACTATCCCACCGGTCAGAGAAACATGTCTTTCCAATGGAACAGAAGTTGCCACCACTATCAAATACTTTATAGCAACTTTTACCAGCTCTGAATTTTCAAAGTTATAATTTTCACCGTAGTAACGTATAGGATTTCCCTTTAGTTTAAGAACTGGAGCCTCGAAATAGACTGCAAGTTCTGGCACCCGACTACCAGCGTCAGGTTCTTTCAATAGCTTTGACCTCTTCCTCATTCTGTAGTTAATCTTCTACTATCTTGTAGTGATATTCCCAAAAATCATCCTCTACGCAGAAAAATTGATCTCATAAAATGGCTGCAAGAAATGATTTTGTTTTTTGGCAACTACGAGTACATAAGTAAACTTAATTACCTAGCGAGAAAATTGGAGCAAATTTTATGATAATTTTCAATCAAAATGCAAAAACATCAACATCGAAAAAACATCGAAATCAAAACATCGATGGTCCAAAAACATCGAAAGTAAAACATCGATGTTTTAACATAAACATCGATGTTTCCAAAACATCGACATCGATGTCGCACCCTTACTAATAACTGATCATCCTAAACAGTTTTTAAGAAAATTAACGAAACTATTCTATCGATTCCAGATTAGTTCCCTTTGTTTAGATCGAAAACCGTGTCTCAAATTAGTATCTGCATTTGATAAATTTTGTGCTAAATATTGGAACTGATACTTTCATTAATTTATTTAGGAACTTTTCCAAGATTTCAAGGTGCTATGATATCAATCAATAACATTTACTTATTATAAAACATTCCCCCTTTACTTCAGGGGACGAAATAAAATTCAAAAATTCTGGGTTCGCATATTCTTAAGCCACGCTCCATTTTGTAAGGACACTTTCACCGGTCATCACATAGAACTATTTTTTAGCTTAAGAACCGTGAGTTCATTAGAAAACATGCTGATGTTTCTAGTATACTGATGGTAGAGTCCTCATGAAATGGGGCGTGGCATTAGAATCCGCAAACCCTGGGTTTTTTAATTGAATTTCGTACTGTTCGAAGGGGTAAATACGTGATGAGTAATTGTTGTTGATTGATATCATAGCACCCTGAAATCTCTGAAAAGTTCCTAAATAAAATCATGAAACCATCAGTTTCATTCAGCTTAAAACTAATCAAATGTAGCAACTAACTTCAGATACAATTTTCAACCTAACCCTGGGACGGAGGGTGTAGCAGTCTTTTTAAACTTATTTTAATCATATGACCAAATTAGTAACTAATAGGTAAAAATGATAAAGCCTAAAACAAAATGGCATACTTAAGAACAAACTGTAAATAAAAGTTTCTTCTTCATAAATGTTTTCACAAAATATGGCCAAAAAAAGAAAAAAAAAAAAAATTTAAACATAGAACATCAATGTTTTCTAGGTTTTAGACAATAAAGCTTTTTTTTTTTTTTTCGTCGCAAATTTATTCTATCCCTCATGCATTTGAGAACGTCATAAAAAATCAATTTATTCTTTACAATTTTCGAAGGTAATTTTTTTCGCGTTCCAAAAGAAGTTTTGTGATCACTTAAAGTTTCTGCCAATTCTTGAATATAAAGCGATTCTTAAAATAGACATACAAGTCAGTTCGAGGACTTGAGTAATTTGGACTTTTCATTCAATACTCCCTTATTAACATTACAATGCCAGGATATGAAGTCGAAATATGTTAGTGGTTTATGAGATTCACTTGCGTATCAGAACATCACAATATGAGTGCGATGAAATTGTCCATTGCTAGGCCAGAAACGATATCATTGTCTGAGATTCGAAGCAATCGTAGGCGTTAAAGTAATAATAAAGTATCTGAATTGGGAATTTTCAGCTCAATTGAACGACTAAAAATAAGTGACTGAGATATAAAAACTTTTTTAGAAAAACCTAGAATTTTACTAGCTTCAACATATGAATGAGACTTTGAGCGCCAGAGTGGTCTAACCGACATTACCGATTCCAAAGTTTTTGCAATAAATTACTTACTTTACTTCAGGAATCAGGGGCAAAGTGAAATAGTTGAATATTTACTCTGCTTTTAGTTCCGTCTATCTGGTAATATGTTAACTATGGGAAAAAATGCCTCCGAAAATTAAAGCATATGACAATATAGGCAATCGTCAAAAATTGATGCTCAAAATGCAATATTTTGTTGTAAATAAAAAATTATTTTTGTTACTAAAAAATGATAAAGTTCTTGTTATACATGAAATACACCACAAGCTCAGTCATTCCAGCCGAGGACTGCAGTTTCGTGCTTTTTAGCAATCATCAGCCCGGCTTAGGAATTGATTGAGCTGGAGGTAGAAAACCTCTTAATTAAGCCAAGAGGGCCAAATAAACTGGTAGCTAATATGGAACTAGCACAGACCAAACGAGTGACCGAAACAATGGTTCGGTTCAACTCGAAGATTGAAGGCAAGGCAGGTATTTTCAGTAAATTACCGCCCTATAGCCAGTTCTAAGGCAGAAATACATGAATTACACACCCAGCCCAGTCATTCCAGCCGAGGACTGCAGTTTCGTGCTTATTAGCACTCATCAGCCCGGCTAAGGAATTGATTGAGCTGGAGGTGGAAAACCTCTTAAGGAAGCCAAAAATGCCAAACAAACTGGTAGCTAATATGGAACTAGCACAGACCAAACGAGTGACCGAAAGAATGGTTCGGTTCAACTCGAAGATTGAAGGCAAAGCAGGTATTTTCAGTAAATTTACTGAAAATACTGAAAAAGTACTTCACTGTAAAAACGATTCAGGAACGTTCCTGGAAAATAAGAGGCAGCTGATGTGCCCAATTTCAACCAGTAACATATCTTGCAAAAACCAGGAACGTTTTCCGATAAAAGTCAGTAACCTTTCTGAAATATTGGAAAATCTCTCCTGTTAAAGACAATCGTGAAACTTCTAAAAATTAAATTATTTGATTATTACATCCTTGATTTACTGAGGAAGCGTTGGAGCTTCCATGGCCAAAGCTACACGATGATTCCTTGCCTCGCAAGACTGCAGCTCTCCAGTGACATATTTGCCCCCATGGGAACTTAGTCAATCTGGACGGGCCGTAATAAAGTTAAAGCCTATACACTTAATAAACACACTCAGTCAGTCTTTTAACTGGTAGCAAAAAATATCTTTCACATCAGTGAGAAGTCTGCATCCGTGCATCTTTTAGCAATTCAGGAAACGTTTTTGCGAAAATACTTGATTTTACGGGGAAATAGGTGAAAACTTCTGGAATCCCGAAAGGTTTCACGGAAATAACCAGTAACGTTTCGGAATTTTTTTACAGTGTTGTTATTGACATGAAGGTATTAGAGCAGACCTTCTAATATTCGATGCAGTATTTGGTTAGTAAACATTAAGCTAATTCATTTTAAATATTTTGCACAATTAGCCAAGTACATGCGGGGTAAAGTGAAATAGTTTATTTCGTTTACTCACTCAATCATTTACTAAATCATGAATGTGTTCATTTATTAATTAATTAATTTACATTCCTTCGTTTAGTAATTCCTTTATTTACGCATTCGTTCACTCATTTGTTTTTTATCTTGTTCTCATTAACTGATTTATTTAATAATTCATCTACTTCTTCATTATCTTTTCATGTATTTATTCAATCTTTTATTTACTAATTCATTTGATCAAAAATATTTTTTATAATCTAAATTTCATTAGAAGAATATTGTATTTTTCACTTTGCTCCATAAAGAAAAAAAGTGAACTATTTCCACTTTTTTTTTTTTTTTGAGAAATCACGATTGCTTATTGCTATTATTTGACTGTTTTGATGTGCTATGATTTTATTTTCCCACCAGCACCCTCTGCAGCATCACCGTCGACCGGCTCCTCACTATGCTGCTCCTCTAGCAAAAACCGTCTACAGGTTGCGTATATATCCTACACTTACACGCATACATACACGCACGTACAAACAAACACATACACACACATACATACACCTACACACATACACAAACACATACACACACACGCGCGTACATACAGACACCTACACATACACACACTACTACCCACACACTCATGCCTGCACACAGACACAAACACATATGCCTACACACATGCACATTCCCCCCCCCCTACCACAGACACTCATACACACAACTACCCACACACTCATACCTGCACACAGACACAAACACACACGCCAACATACACACACACACACACTCGTGATTGCGAAAAACATAATTTGAATTCAAATGTCAAAATTCAAATTAATTTTTATTTTATTTCTATTTTTTTTAAGACTCAAACTTACTGCCAATTTTTTAAAAAAAATAAAGCTTCAATGCAAATAATTTTATTATAGAATACGATGTTCTTTCGTTGCGTACTGTAATTTTTAAAACAAATTTCCAATTTGTTCATTTTGAAAAAATCAGTTATCCTAACTCGCTTTGCCCACATTCTCCTACTTTGAAAGAACATCATAATACATTGTATTTCTAATGACTAGAAAAGCGTTATCATGCCTTCTAAAAATTATTTTTAGTGTGTGACAAAAGATTTATATTTCAGTTTTCGTACCAGAAAATGGGATTAACGGGACTTTGAATTGTTATTCTTGAAACATAGAAAGTAGATGATCTGAGCTGCAAGAGTTTTAATTTAAAATTGTAGTAAAAAACCTGAATAAGACAATTGTTTTTTAAATTTTAATAGAAACAACGAGCTACTATTTTTACTTTCTTATCAGAGAGAGAGAAAATAAATTTCTAAGCTTTTAAAGCAGAAATCGTGAATCTCATGATTTTAATTTTGAAATATTAAAGAAAATTTTATAAATAAGGATTTTTCATTTCTTTAAATGTAGACCAGAATTAACACGAATTAGTCATTTGCCTTTTATAAAGCGTAATCAAACGAAAAACGTAAATTAATGTCTTAAACTCAAAACGTTTTCTTAAAACTTTACTGTTCATTGTCAGAAACTCTTGTGGGTGAAAAAGTGAAATGTTTTCAAAAATCAAACTACCCAAAAGCGAAATTGCTGTTTTTAAAGGCTGAATTCAAACCTATCAAAACTTTTAGGCAGACTAGTTTATTATTTTTTTTTCTTTGTGAATTTTTTCCTCGAAAAATTCAAAGGGGAAAAAAACAGAATTCGTAAAATGCAATGAAAAACGAACTGATGTGTGCATCACATGACTTCCTTTTACTCCAATTTTAATGTCATTTTCCCATTATTGGCAATTTTAATGTGATTCAATAGTTTACTCTCTAAATATCCCCATCAGTGGCTAAATTAAAGCAAGATTTTAAAAAAATCGCCAAATTTGTAGTCAACTTGGCGATAAAACTTGGCGACCAAAAGACTGGCGATATATCGCCAAGTGTCCGCCAAATTATAACACCACTTGAGTATACATCGAAATTAAAATGATTCCCCCCAAAAAGGGATAAAAGATCCCTTTAGAAACCCCCGAATGCAACCAACACACAACTGGACCCCACTAGGAGTCTACGTACCAAATTTCAACTTTCTAGGACATACGTTCTTGAGTTTGCGACATACATACGCACATACGCACATACATACGTACATACGGACGTCACGAGAAAAGTGGTTGTAATTAACTCGGGGAATGTCAAAATGGATATTTCTGATGTTTATATGTTCTTAGGCACTTATCCGCGTGTGGTCCGGTTGAAAAAAAAAAAAACTCAAAATTAATAAGGGGGTGAGTAAAATGGAAATTAAGACCGAATTTTGAGTGAAAATTTGTTCGTGAATATAATACTTCCTTTTTTGGAAAAGGAAGTAAAAATAAAGTCAATGATCAGGTAACTCGTCCGCAAAAAAATCGAATCTAATCTTTGACCAATACTTACGATAAGACAAAGAAATCGTCCCCCATTAACTAAATGACATTATTGATTTTTGCATTCGAAGTTATACCTGGAACCATTCACGCAAATACGGAAAAGACCAGAGTCAATATTTGTCCTTTCGTCCACGTGAAATCAACACACGCTCTGGATTTAAAGAAGTGCATTTTGCTGGAACGTGATTCTTTCTTTAACTGTTAAAACAAACTTGATCGAATAAGTTTGTCAAAAGATCTGGAGATGGATAAAAAAAACATGCCATAAATTATAGTCAATAATGGGGACATTTTACTTCAGTCAAAAGCACTGCTTTTAGTCACTAAAATTAATAGAATGAGCAAAAAAAAATTTATCCATGGAGCCAGAAAATTCTTTTATTTTCTCAATATTTATTATTTCATTCTTTTTTTAAAGATTTCTAAAACAAGATGCTTCATCGTGTGACGTCCCCAGATATCTTATATCGGAGCGTGTGGTTGTCCTTTCTGGCAAGATATCGCCTTATGGTAATTTCTCACTGCGAGCAATTATTAGCGGAACGAGAATTGTTAGTTAAATAAAATATTCATTTGGTGAAGTTTGGCAATGTCTTGAAACTTTGTTCTGGTAACCCAAGTGACTTGTTCATTTGTGATGTGAGCAGCGGAAATGAAAGCAGTGAACTTATTTTAAGATTATTTGTTTAAGAGAGAAAATAATTCAAAATTAAGAAATAAAGTATCAACCCCATGTTTTCGACTATGTTCTTTCAGCAAAATTTTTTTTTAATAACCCAATTAAACTTTAATTAAACTTACAGACTTTTTTTGTATTTGTCTAACTTTTAAATACTTCTCTGTGCACTATCTACTTGAAAGGTTTTATGGCATGTTTTATGGTTGGGTAGGATACAAATAAAATTTTTCATAAATTTTTGTTGACTAAAACTTAATTTATTTTGCTGTTTTAATATAATTTCAACATTAGAAGCTTTGGCTATTCAATAAACTAGTAAAATAAGAGCCTTTGACGGCCAAACCCGCGACGGTCTTTTTTTTTTTTTTTTTTTTTCAAAAAAAGTTTTTTCCTCCTAGTAAATCCAAAGATATTATTAATAACTACAACTGAGAGCATTATAGGTAAGTCATAGTAATAGCCTAGGATCGTGTTTAGAGACGCCATTTTAAGTCCGCTAAAATTATGTAGCAGTTTCAACACGGACTAAGTCCAACGTAGGGCCCCAGAAGGTTAAAGATTAAACAATATCTTTCCAATAAAACACGTTTTTGGCTGAGGATGGTACTTCTCTCTTTATGTCGTAAAAATGTCTGATAATATTCCTTTGATTTTTTTTCTTTTTAATGAAGTTAAAAAAAGATATTTTTAAAGCTCCAACTGCGAAAACGAACTGAAATAAAAACCACACATAGGTAAAACTTCTTTTTTTTTCTTTTTTACAGTTAAAAAAAAATATGGACTTTTTTTTTTTTTTTTTTGAAACTATGAAAGAAAAACTATGTTTTTGTTCTAATACGTCTTGAAACAATGACGATGAAAACATAAATTAAAAATATTTATAAATTGTAAAGGACAAATCACCTAAGGCGCAATAAATACAGTACATGCAGGTAATGCAAACCAGCTAAATCTCAGTGTGGCTATTGAAAGATTTATTCCAAACTTAAAGCCTTATAATATGATTAAATTCTCGAATATTCTATGCTGAAAAAAAAGTAAGCGAAATATTTTTCATTAAAAAAAAAGCGAATTGGATGTTTTTGCAATGAGTTTGGCAACAACCAAATTATATTTTTAAACAAAAAAGCTTTTGCATTGAGCATAAAAATAATATTTATCGCTTGAAAACAATCTTTCTAAGTAAAAGGAATTTTACAATTTGTATTTTTCACATAGTCGCAGAAGATACCTCATTTTTTCCGAAAACAAATTCAATTACTAATAAATGAATAAATAAACAAACAAGATCAAAAATTGAATTTGAAGTAAAGACTTCTTGCTCTCATTTTTAAAACAAACGGTTCCAAAAATGTATTCAGAATGTATTGAATACTGTATTGAGAGAAAAAACTGATTGTTCATAAAAGCTGTAAACAACTAAATTCCTCAAGAACTTAAATAAAATACTAATATAAGTTGCGAAAATTTTCAGCATTTCTGAAACTTTTTTTTTCATTTATAAACTTATTTATTCTGTTTTTTTTTCTTTTTTTTATATTTGCTTTATTTATTTAATTATTTATTTTATTTGTATTCATTTATTATTGTGATTTTTTCAGACAACTTTCTGTGACATCCGTATGTTGCAGAAACATAGGATACCTGTAAGGGATTAACGCAGCTGCTGTTAATTTACCACTTTAAATGTAAACAAAACCAAAAACTAAATAAGAAAAAGAAAGCATCCAGAATCCAGCCAGTGATGTTCATTTGAATTTTGATGTCTTGAATTTAATTTTTGTTTTTTGCAATCACAAATTGCGATAGGACCCTACTCGTTGGATTTCTTGTTCCTACATACAGAATGGAATGGAAATAGAGAAGAAATTCGCACCCGCAAGACACATCCATTAGAAATAAATAGTAATTAGTATAAAGACACGGTTATTGTGGCCAATCTGCACCAGTAAACTTATCAGAAAAATTATATTTACAGCCTATATCGTTGTGGTATTTAATGTTAAATAATGAGAATTAGTAATCTGGAAATTTTGTATGAAAATGAAGCTTTGCTCTTTAAGTTAATCGATGTAGGTGTTTTTTTCTGAAAAACCTTACCACAAAAGACCCTTTTTTATTGTAAAGTCTGCTTGAGTTAATCCTTGAAAAAAATATGAAAAAATTCCTCTGTATAAGTGCTTTTACTAAGAAAAACGGGATTTTGCACGCAAAAAAATGTTTTTTAATGTGAAATCTGCTTGAGTTAAGCCTTCAAAAAATGAGTGAATGAAAACCGCAGACGATTTGTATACGTGACGACAAAAGTTCTCGCTAAATAAATATTAAAAACAACGAGCTGGAATTATTCTCGTCATCATAGTAATCTGAAAAAAATAAAGAAACATCAATTACGGTCAAGTGAGGATACTATCCAAGTTTGAGTACCACACTAAGTACATCAATATCTTTTCAATGATACCACGCTTTGAGAAAAAGGTCGCTCAAAAGCAAACCCATCCATCGCATTAATATAGGACGATTAGTTTATTAATGTTGCATCTTAGGTATCTATTTTTCTGTAAATTGTTACGAGTTATCAAATGTAGTAAAATCAATAATACCTAAATAAAAATATGACTCCAGTTTACACAAAATTCGGTATTGTTTTTCTAACACATTAAATAAATTATAACCTTAGGATAGGATGTATGAAATTGGAGCGTTACGAAAATGGACTGGAAATATGTGTCTGATCCACCAATACTGAAATCGATCTCTGAAGAAGATATTCAACTGTTTGTTTCAGGCAAAAAAGAACTGTTTACCATGCCTGCCATGCCATACACACAGGCTATTGAAAGGCAGGGGTGCCCACCAGGGGAGTTCATGGCACAGACTGCGGCATTAAATTTTTTAAGAGGGTTGCTTTAACAGATTTTTGACCTTTTTTTGAGGGGGGGGTCTCGCTCGGGGGTGGGTACTTCCCAGCATGTTAAGGGTGCCAACACCCCATGGGGATGGACATAGGGAGGGGGGATCAATTTTAACTGCCCCCTGTGGAAGGGCAGATAAAATTGATGGAAGTTCCAACTACGAGGGCAAATCAAAAAGTCTTTGCGCCTATCTTTTATTTGCCAAAAAAAGATACATACAGGTATTTACAAATATACGTAGTCATATTTGTAATATACTATGTCACTTACACTATTTCTCCACATAGTCACCATACCGGTTAAGACATTTGTCCCATCGCAGCACTAAATTAGAGATCTCCCTGTCGTAGAATTCGTCCGGCTGCCTGTGGAATCACCGTTGGACCACGTTCTTGGCTTCTGTCCTGCCAAAAACTTCTTCAGTGGATTGAAATCGTAAAAATCGCTAAGGGGAAGATCTGGACTGCAGGTGCATTTCCCTGTGAATTGCTATGGGCTTTTGTCCGTTGCTCCGTACGAAACGAATAACACTTCGCTGCGCATAAGCTGTGGACGTCTGAAGAACAACGGTCATCTTAAATGACTGATAGCAGCTCCGCTCTTCAGAGCAAAAAGCAAATATGGCTGGTACGGTTCAAGGAACTGTCAATGCAGGGAATGTATATGTTTGTTTTGCTTTCACAGCCATATTTTGGCTTAAAAAAATTGGCGCAAAGACTTTTTGATTTACGTACACTGTGCAAAAAAGAGAAGCTTTAATAAAGAACCAACTGCAGTCACGGAAACTTATTCCAAAAGTATATAGTAGGAACTTTCAAGCTATTTTAAGATGAATATATTTAATTTTGAAAAAATTAATGATTATCATAAACGTTTTTGTAAATGAAAGATTAGTACTTGAACAACCTTAAGCAGTTATATATATTTGTAATTTTCTTTTTCAGTTTTTTTATGAAAAAAGACTTTTTTCCTTAAATATGGGTTTTTCAAACTTAATCCGGCGGCAAAAAATGAACTCCTAATCGAATGAAATTTTATATATAACCTTAAAACGTCATTTGGGACCTTTTTCTTGCCCTGACCGATGGAAATCGGAAACTTTTTTTTAGCATAGGACGATGACCAACCGTAGTGCTTACTAAATACTAAAACGACAAGAATAACTTGTTCGTTGTAAATTATCATAACCTCGAATCAAGTCGGAAATCCTCGAGCTAAATTTTTCTTTTTAAAAGCAGGCCATAAATAAGCATTATTTTTAAGATTATTTCGAAAATAATGATTGTACGCCAGTAACATTTATATCAAAATTAGAATCATTAGCGATTTCTCGCGCTTTGAATTCCTTTCACTTTAAGTACATCAGTCATTTTTTTTTCAACTTCGCCAATATTATATATATATATATATATATATATATATATATATATATATATATATATATATATATATATATATATATATATATATATATATATATATATATATATATATATATATATATATATATATATATATATATATATATATATATATATATATATATATATATATATATATATATATATATATATATATATATATATAAACTAAATTTAGATTCGTATTTTAATTTTCCCCTTTCTTGATAAAGAAAACTAAAAAAAACATTCAGAATTTTTGACATTTTTATTTATTTATTTATTTTTTTTTTTTTTTGAGCAATCACGATTGCTTATTGCTTTCATTTGACTGTTTTTGACGTTCCTTTGATTTTTCCCACCGCCACCCTCTGCACCATCACCGTGGACTGGCGGGCTCCTCACGATGCTGTTCCTATAGCGAAAGCCGTCTCCAGGTTGCATCCATGTCCTACACACACGCGCATACATACACAACTACACACACACACGCACATACACACACACAAACACATACACACATACACCTACACGCAAAAACACATACACACACAAACACACACGCATACATACACACAACTACCCACACATTCATGCCTGCACACAGACACAAACACATATGCCGACATACACATACGCATACATACACACACACATACACATACCCCCCCACACTTATGCCAGCACACAGACACAAACACACATACCCCGTACACACAAACCCCCCCCCCACACACACACAAACACACATGCCTACATACACACACTCGTGATTGCGAAAAACATAATTTGAATTCAAGGTGTCAAAATTCAAATTATTTTTTTTTTTTTTGCTTTAAAAATAGTTTATTGTCTTATTGGTTTTTTCGACCTATATGTGAAATTTTTCCTACAGGCGTAAATGTTAAAAAATTTTGTGCTGTTCAAATTATACTCTCAAACCAACCAAACTGTTTTTAAAAACTAGATTCTGCATGTTTTTCAATATGAGCATTTTCCAACAAAGTTTGCGAAGGGAATTTTCTTCAAAGTTTGTGATTTATATGTGCCGTAATTTTTTCAAAGACTTTAATGTAAATGTTTTAGAACTGTATATCAAACCATAAAAAATTAAATCCGAAAATAAAAGTGGTTCTAGACAAGATCTTACAAGCAAAACATTTATCATTTGAAATTCAAAGAAGAGAAAGAAAGAAAGAAAAGAAAAGACAATACAAGAAAACAAAACAAAACTGTTTGGAACATTCCGTCTAAACTCAGTGTGTGGGGGAGGAGGGTAGACATACCGACACAGATTTCGCAAAACCAAAATCTAACTTTTTTTTTTATTTTTCAATATCTATCAAAACATTTAATTTATTTCGGACTTTTTTGTGACATTTTTACGATGCAACAGCCTAAATTCATACTCCTGTATTTCATCTTTACGAGAAAGAAAGCTAAACATTGCTTTAAATTTGGCATTTATTTCCTCCCTCTTTTCACTCAAATTCGAATGGTTAACACTTGGAATGTTTTGCATAACAGCAACTTTTAGCTGAAGAATCAGAAGAAGAAAAAAAAGTTAATTCTTCAGCTCCGATTCAAGTAAACTCTTTGCTTCAAAGAAACATCAACTTAGGTTGCATCGATTCTCCGAAATCAGTTAGAAAAATCTTTCTATTAGTAATTCTCCGAAATCCGAAAAATCTTTCTATTAGTTAATTACTCTCTTTTCGAGGAGATATCTGATCTTCCTTGTGGTTAAAAATGCGATTTTTGGAAACAATTGCGTAAAGTTGAAATGGAATCGAGTTTGACTGTTTCTGAAATATTGACCAAATTGATTCGATGGTGTTACTTTTAGGTAGACGAAATACGATTACCTCACAATATGATTGAATCAGAAAACAAATATTATAATTCAAAAGTTTAAAGAAAAAGATTTAATTGTTGAAAGGAAAGACTTATAGACAATGACATTCGAATTAAAAATTAAAGTAAGAAAGGAGTTAATAGAATTAGTTTTGCATATTTCATCTTTTATTTATTTATTTCTTCAGTTCGTCATCATTTGTTTTTTAAGCTGACTGGTAAATATTTGAAAACTTAATTTTATCCAATTTTTCTATGACAGCTGATCTCAGAAATGTCTTGCATTTGTTTAAGCCGTATGATGGTAATTTTAACCATTTTGTTCATTAATGCAACTACTCTTTGAATGTTATAAAACAAATCAACAAAAAAGTGTCTGCATTAACAAACATGTCATCAAGAAATTCAAGCGAGGAGAGAAAATAAAATTCCATAAAAGGAAAACAAAATCACAGAGGAAATTAACTAAAAAGTTAATTAGATTTTATGGTAATAAGTACGAAGCAAAAAAACATTTTTCTATAACTGCTTCGTTTTAACCTTTCAATTTGAAGTTTGGAAAGCGAAATGAGTTCATTTTTTTAAAAATTAATATTCATTATTTCCATGACTTTATTTCGAAAGCAGATAAATTAAGAGTATAATAACATGCAAATAACAAAATAACACTGAATACAAAGAAAAAAAACAAAATTGTGGATTATGGAAAAATAGAAAAACTTTCATAAGGCTCATCAGCAGTTGCAAGGTTTTCAAAACCAGACCTTCTGAGATAAGCTGAGGCAGTTTGAAAGTGAAAAGAGAAATTAGAAAAATGAAAAGAAACATTGACAATTCAATTTTACTCTAAAAATTCCCAAAGTAAAATAACCACAAACGGGACTCGATATTTCTAAAATTCAAACCAGGTATTTTCTAAAAAAAAAAAACTGAATGATCGCTTCTAAACGTATTTATTTCAAATTAGTGGTTGAGCTCGTCGAACGCAGGCTTAGAATCTACGTGGAGCTCGTTTTAATTGAAGCATACTATTGAAACTTGCTACAGAAGTTATGAAATATTACAGAGAAACTAAATTTATCATAAAAACTAGCTGCGTGCCCGGCGTTGCACGGGCTACTTAAAAATGAAAGAGATGTCAATTGATGTTTTTGTATTACTCTGACATCAGTTTCTAAAGCGCTAAGGAGTAAATAAATACGCGTAATGCAAGGTTTGCAAAACACCAGTAGAGCATATTTTTGGCAAAAATCTCTTTAACGTTAATCATAGCTATCAATGACACAAGTTATGAGTATTTTTCAATTAGCACAAAAGATGAAAATATATCAATATCAACTATAATCTGTGCTCACTTTAAACTGAGTTAAATCTGATAGACTATATCTGAAATATTTATGTACAATTACAATCAGCTTTTTACATAAAATGACACAATCTTTTTTGGTTGATTATGTGAAACTAAAGCACCAAGACTTACTAAATACCAATAAGCATAAATTTAATATCAAGTGATCAGATTCCAATTAAGCTTTAGTTAAAATCCTTAAAAACAATCTTTTTTGTTCAACTCTGTTTCACTTAAAGAAATCCAAACAATCTTAATTTAACATATTCTTTTAACGATACAAACTGTGTTTCAAAAATAGAAACAGGAAGGAAAAAGAGAGTTATTTCAATTCAAAAACTCACCCATGTGACGGGAAAAAGTCCAACAAAATAAGCATAATTAGTCGTACATCCTAAATGTACCAAAATATGAGGCCGGCTAATGATAAACTTCCACTACAATCCATAAACATAGCTAAAGAAACAACTTTCATATGCTGAAAAGAGTTAAGAACGTTGAATGTAAAAAATAAAAAAAGGACAGACGATAAAATAAAGGCTATGTCCGTATAGAGCAACCAATTTTAAACTAATTTAAAATGAAATTCTAGATGGAAACGTTGTTTTAAGATTTGGACAGCAGCCAAAAAAATCTCTTTTAAAACAATTATTAGAATTTTATTTGCTCACCCATATGCAAAATGGCAACAGGAAAGAAATAAAAATTCCTGAATAACGTTATGTTAATTAACGTTTTAGTTGATATCTTCGCTAATTAAAGTCGCACAATTACGAGATTGGTCCTATTGTTTTCTTTGAAAAATTTCGAATTGATCCGTATCTCGTTTGATTCTCGATTCGCAGCGGTTCTCGAGAAGATCGATCTTCAGACAGACAGACAGACGGACGCAAACAGATTTTAATATTATAGTGGATATAGTGGATACTAGTTCAGATATTGACCACTAAGTGAGGAAGAAGTGCTTGAATCAAAAAGAACAATGTAGGAGCAAAAACTTTATTTTATCACAAAAATTGTTCAAAGTGCTTTCCATTTGTTTCCGTAGTATGTTCAAAACATGTTATAATGGAATAACGTGTTGTGCTCTAACGTGTTCGACATTAGTGCGAAAGGTTTCACTACTAAGTGTTGCGATTTTGAGATGAGTATTGCGATTAGTAAATAACGCAGCACTACATGAGTGGGGTATAAATGCTGTTTAAGAGCGAAACACGGGTACTCTGACTAGTGTTTCATATGCACATATCTCACCTCCAAACATATTCGAGAGGATTCATTTTGGAGACACAATAGCTCCTCGTTTGGTGTGGTGTCAAGCTTCCATTTCGTGGATGACAAAGCTATGCAACATCGCACAGTGGCTGAAAGCAAACCTCTTGCAGAGTGAGGATATTTACTGCATGGGTTATTTATCAAGATCTCAAGAGCTAAATGCCATAGAATGTGTGGAACATTCTTGGAAGCCGATTATAATCGTAGAACCAGAATTGATGGATTTGATTCAAATTCTGTTATATTGGAGTTAGTACAACAAAAATGCCACCCAATGCGTCAAGGAAACTGCCTGACAACTTCGTGTTCAAAGTGAAAAGACATTGTAAGTCCAGCATCATTGTCAGGGGGGATCTCTGCTGCAGACATTGTACGATGCGTTCTAGCTTTGGCATCTACCAAGAGGGATGTCAAACCCCAGAGTACATCAAAACACACGCATTTGAGGCAGGAAAATATTGAGATAGGTAGAGGACAAACGAGCTGAAACTCCTTGGAAGATGTGGAGAATGATGTGGCTACCAAACAGGACACCACCTCAAACGAGAACTCTTCTGTCTGCAAAATGTTTCATGTCGATGATTTTAGAGGAACAATTGCTTGCTCTTGACTCTCTCCATTCAGGGGTGATTCCCAGGCTTCTCTCATTTCGTTGCCAAGTCTCTACAACATAAACGTTTCTGTCATCTTCGCAGTTGTGTCGAAGTGCTTTTGTGTCTTTTCTCCCTCTTTCAGAGTTTTAATCATCTGTTTCGCACTTTGGATACTTTTAGAAATGATTTTGGTCGGGATGGAAAACTTTTGCACGAAGCTGTTTTGGGAAAAAAACACATCATTTTTTATTTCCGCCCAGCATGCACTATGTAATAATTATAAAGGAATATTTTCTTCGCATTTTAAAGTAAATAATTAGAGTTACCAGGAATTTAGCTGGACAGTGTGATCAAAATTAACTCTTAGTTTTAAAGCTATCAACTTAAAATTCAAAAGCCAACTAACTGCTTCGAACTCCAGCAGGTATTTTCAACTGCATTGTGATCATTCAATTGACGTTTCAAAGTTTTCAAGGCCCAAACAGGACACCAACACAAAGTTAATTTTTTCAACCAATTCTGTTCCTTGAGAATTCTTAAACACTACAGAATCTGCAAAGTAATATTATTTCGAGCTAACTAATCCCCCGCACTCCACTTTTTGATAACGACATTTCTTAAAACCGACCTTATTAATTTCAGTTGTTTTTTGGAGGCGGACTTGAATGCAGTTACACATTCAAAAAGAGTCTCAAAATTAATTAACAGTCGATATAAACAAATAATTTAAAGGAAACATTCTCAGGAACCTATTTTGTAGACTACATAGAAATTTCCGTGAAATATATTTCACGCTTCAAGCCATGAAATTAAAGCATTCTCTGATATTTAAAAAGCTTGCTTTCAAATGATACCGATTTGCACAAGTTCAATAAAATACTTCAATGAATATGATTATCAAAATCTACCTACCACTTCCAATAATGCTTTTTTAAATATCTGTAATGCAATTAAGATGTTTGCACTCTGAAACATACTGTCACAAGATCTGTTAATAACTGGGGAAATGCTTCCAATTTGTAATTCAAATAGAATTCCAATAATCGTAGCACGAATATTCGATTTCCCAATATAAATGCATCGCTAAATCTCAATCGGAAATCTTATCTACTGACTGAATTGGAAATAATTAACTATCCATAAATTTTCGTTTCGAAAAGATGAAATTATATTTAAATTGATGCTCAATTTCCCTGAGTTGTTTGCTTTTTGTGTGCTATCTTCAAACATCTAAATAACGGTAACTTCAAAATTTGCATTCAACAGAACTTGTTTTCAAAAGAAATGACACGAAAGTTTAATCCGATGTCAAATTCGTGTTCAACAGCAGTTAGGCTAATTCTAAAACACTTATGTTTTAAGAAGCTTAGGTTGTAACTAGACTTGCATTCACTGTCAATTTTTATGAGATTAAGTTTTTAAGATATCAAATTTTCAAGGTTTTTTTTTTTTTTAACTTAAACAAAACATCAAAAAGTTTGCATTGCAAAAATGAAGCTTTCTTAAACTGAATCAACAATGATCTTATTTAAATATGAAAATGGTTGTTCTAATGATGAATTACGAAACGCTTCGCCCTTGTACTCATTTTTTGCGTTAAAAAAGCAGGAAATTGCTACAAAGACTTTAAAATAAATCCAAAATCAATGATATGTTGTAGTCTTTGAAAATATTGAAATTTTTAAAAAGGATACAGAAAAAAGATATAGAAAAAAAAGTTTTCTTTCACTATAAAAAATTTTATGCTGGCTTTTTTGAGTATCACTTTGAGATTATTTTTAATCCATGCATAGTTTTTGCATGTTATATTTTTTAATTACTCAATTTTCTCCTTGTTGCTTTCCTGTTACAAAATGCTTCCAAAATATTTTATCTCAAGAGGCCGCTGTAGCTTCTTTGTTAATCCAAAATAAGTATTACAATTAGTTAAAAAAGTGTGAAACCCGAGATGGGTATTTTTTATAAAACTTAATTTTTTTTATAAAGTCGGAGGGGAAGGGTATATATTGAAAAAGTATTTTAAGCAATATAATTTTATTGTATTTATATAATAGGTGGCCAAATTATATGGCCGACAGTCACATTTTAATGATTTAGCATTTTAAGTATGCTGAATACAGTTATAAGCGGTGCAAAGAATTTTTCGTGTGAATTAAGTTCAATTTACGTAAATAATTTCTCCTTTTTTTGTGCTTTTCTTCGCTTTAGGTTTCACTTTATTAGTCAGTTTCTTAAGATAAAGATGTTCTTGATAAAGGTTTAAAAAAAAATTTTAACGCCTAAGGGGGGTTCCGGCACCCAGGGCCTGATCAAAGCACGGTCTTGCGGGTCCGTGGACCTGGGCACCATAATTTACTGGGGCACCAAAATGGGGTAAATTTATTTTTTCTACATTCTTTTTAAAATTATTACTTTGAAAATATACGACATTTCTTATGAGAGGGACACCAAATTTTACCAGGACCTGGGCACCACTTTCGCTAGATCAGGCCCTGCCGGCACCTGATTGCTAAGTAGAATCAGATTAAAATACTCATTACGATTAGAAGAAATAAAAATCCCTCTGCTCCTCTCGTAGAAATGATAAAATTCAGTTAAAGAGCTAATTATATTTAGAACAATATATAAATCAAACTCCCACACAAAGAAAAAAAATAACTTTTTTACAATACGTATAACAATAGTATTTAAAGAAAATACGTCGAAGAGAACCCTTCCCCTCGAGCTCAAACTAACTTGAACCAAATTTCACAGCTATGCGTTAAAAGGGGCTTAGCACATTTTCAACGCAAGGAGCAGAAGGATGTAAGTGCGAAAATTAAAAATTTGGAAATAATCAGCACAAATGGTAGGCAAACTTCTCCTCTCAGGATTCGTACTCAATTTCAGAAATAAAATGAAGGAGTTTTGAAGGCGTAAAATGAGATTTTGAAGGAGTAATAATGGGCTGTCCTTAAATGATGCCGCACTTTTTTTCATCATATTTGACTCCCTTTGTCACAAAATGTCACCTTACACTCTTCACTTCACCTTACTACTCCTCTTGTCATATGGATGTGGATGACCCTTTTTACAAAATCGTAACTGCGATGTATTAAACAATTGTGTTTTTAGTGCAATCACTTAATACAGCACTTATGTATTTTTAAATAGTTAAAGTTAAATAATAATTAGACAAACTGACTTTTGCTGCTGAGAGTGTGGTGGAGGGAAAGCAATAATAATAAAACTTGAAAAAATAGCCATTCAATTTCATTTATGAAATGTCTTAGTCATCTAATAATATTTTCACCTTCAACTTTTGCGACTTTTATGCTCAATTTGTTAATCACATCTTTATGAAACAAATAGTTGTGTGAAATTACTACATCAAAATAGTCCTTACCTTTGACCCTGTGACAATGTTAAGTTGTCGATTGAAGTATTTTAAGTCACTGTCATAGAGAAAAACTATGTAGTCTTGAACTAAAAAAGAGGAGTTTTGAAGGAGTCAAAACCAAAATGAAGGAGTTTGAAGGGCCCTTCAAAACATTTTCCTGAATGAAGGAGTATTGGAGGAGTTTTGAAGGAGCGTACGAACCCTGCCTCTGTCTTGGGGCAAGGGATAGTGCTAGTACCCCTGATAGGTGCTGCTACAAAGCATAATTTAGAAAAACTATTCAATGTACGCCTACCAATGACCACAATTTTAAATGCGCTATATTCCCAACTGGAAAATATCCATATACATTCTTTGCTTTTTCTCTGTCTTATTTTGTTCTTTAGCTCCGCGCATGAGTTGAGTTTAGCCTGCAATGTTTTTCGCGAGACACGAACTTAAATATCGTGTTCTAGTTAACTAAGAAAATTGGAGCAAATTTCATCTTGCGTGCTCTTTTGAATTACATAGAATGCTAAGTGGTGTAAGAAATCTTTCGATCCCTTAAAAGGCAATTTATGTGAAGTTTTAGCTTGAAAAATAAATTAGAAAAAAAAAACACTCATTCTGGATTCAAAAAAAAAATTAGTTTGAATTTTGACATCTTAAATTCAAATTATGTTTTTCGTAATCACGAGTGTGTGTATGTAGGCGTGTGTGTTTGTGTGGGGGGTATGTGTGTTTGTGTGTAGGGGGGTATGTGTATGTGTGTAGGCATGTGTGTTTGTGTCTGTGTGCAGGCGTGAATGTGTGGGTAGTTGTGTGTATGTGTGTGTGTATGTTTTTGTGTGTGTGTATGTTTTTGTGTGTGTGTATGTGTAGGTGTCGGTATGTATGCGTGTGTGTATGTGTTTGTGTATCTGTGTAGGTGTATGTGTTTGTGTGTGTGTGTGCGTGTGTGTGTGTGTAGTTGTGTATGTATGCGGGTGTGTGTAGGACATGGATGCAACATGGAGACGGCTTACGCTAGAGGTGCAGCATCGTGAGGAGCCGGTCGACGGTGATGGTGCGGAGGGTGCCGGTGGGAAAATAAAATGGTAGGACGCCAAAAACAGTCAAATGAAAGCAATAAACAATCGTGATTGCTAAAAAAAAATCTCGAAGAAGCAAGCCTCTGGGGTCCTGAGTAGTGTTGTATCAAACGTCACGGCTGTAGGAGCTTATGTGGTTTCCTGGGGATGGAAAATCTACAGACACAATTCTTTTGACAAATTGTTGTTTAGTACTTATTTTGGTACTCATACAATCTCTCTTCTTTTGTTAGGTTTTATCATAAGAAGAGTACACGCTCTTCGTAATCCTCACGCAGTAAAACAATTATTTAACATATTTGGGGTCTTTGTAGGACACTCATTCAATCTCTCCTCTTTTCTTGGGTATTATAAAAAGAGCGCACGTTCTTCATGACGTTCATGAAGTGAAACACCAATCTAACATATTTGGTGACTTTGCAGGGCACTCTTTCAATCTCTCTCGTTTTCTTTGGTATTCTCATAAGAAGAGAGAGCGTTTTTCAAACCGTTCACGCATTGAAATAATTAGCTAACATATTTCGAGTCTATGTAAGATGGTTTTTTTTTCCCAGTTGATAGGGGAAGGTTGCCGTCAATGAACCACATAACCGTTTTCGATTTTTTTAGAAAGGAAATCCTACGCAATTTTTGCGTTAATTATAGAAACAATTTCTCAGTATGTTTCACTTTTAATAATAATATTCACTTTCATGATAAATATACACAATAAAGAATGAAAATTAAAAATACATATTTTAGCATGTGGTCCATTCATAGCAACCGATTGCTATGGATGGACCAACGAGTTTCCATCGATGGTCCATAGTCTCAAATTAAAAAATCAATGCGTAACTTTGAAATATTTGTAACAGGCGATCAATAAACACTACAAATAACAATGAGTTATAGAAAAAGAGATTTATTTTCTAAAATGTTTTATTTTCGGATAAAAGGAACCAAAAAAAAAAAACCAGCACTCACACAACACAGCTGTTGTTATCATACCTCGTACACTACTTGATATTTTTCCAACCTGCGCAACACCGTTCTTTGCTAATTATAAATGCAACCTATTTTGAACTGTTGAGAGTATTGTTAAATCCATTTTGAAAATTTTCGTTCCACGCAAGATTGTACTTGCTCTCTAAAATTTCAAAGAACATATTGACCATTTTATTACTGAAACCAGAAGAAAAGTCTCAAACTACTAGAGAATATAATACTAACATACTTTTTGTCTTAATTAAATCTGTGGGACATGTTATTTTTCTTAGCCTCTTGAAAAGTCAATTACTCCAATTTTTCGGAAGTAATTCCAAAAACGTCTTCTCTACTTTCAAAATATGATTCCCTAATTATATTCCTTTTTGTAGAGCTTATCTCCTAAACTTCAAATAAGTGACTAAGGTAACGACAAACCAGTTTTTATCTTCCGTACGACTGTTTAAAGTTGCTTTCAGGACTCGATATTGTCGGACTTCGTTAAGGTTCATGTCACCATCTCTGTAAGCTACTGTAGCACGTTACATGTTTTCACTTGTCCACTGGCCATATTTTACTAATTTTTGCATTTTTCTGGAACAACAAAAGTATTTGAAACTGTATTATTATGTTTTAAATTTTAATCAATTTTATAAAAAAAAATTTGAGATGAAATTATATTTGAAAAAAAAGAATTTTCATGAATTACTGAAAAAACTTTTTTTTTATTATTATCATATTTATTTTAAAACAATTGAGCAATTTTCAGAGGTAGTCGAGCTGAAGTTACAACAATATTTGCGATTTTCCATGAATGAAACACTTGATCAGGTGGTCCGTTCATAAAAACACATAGCGGCCCAATGATAGCAACTGCGTCATTTTGAATGTTCTTATAGGTGTTACTGCTGTGGCGGATCATGATGAAACATATGAAGTATGGGGAATTGTACTTGAAAAGACACTATTTTAAGTGAATGTTCATGTTTAATTGAACGGTGATATTCAAAGCATGTTATAACTAAATGAAAATCTCAAAAATTAGCAAGATAATGGTAGAAATCTTATCTGACCGATTAACAATATGATGAAGTAATTTTAGCTACTTGACGACTCTGCGGTCGACTGTTTTCAGACAAAGGAAGATACTAAAACTGATTACGCGTCTGCACAAACTCTGGTACGGGAAATATCTTCGCAGTCTAGTCATGGAATCGGTTCATTGACGGCAACCTTCCCCCTCATCTGTTACCGGGGAATTACCCTTCAGCACTATATCCAAATTCATTTCAGACTTTTTCTCTTAAGTGAATTGAACTGATAATTTCTCAAAATTTACAGCACATCAAAAAATTGAACTCAAATTAAGTTACACTTCATGAACTTTCAACAAAATTCTCCATTTTAAAAAGGTAATACTGTTTTACTTTCAGTTCCAATCTGTACAAGCATATGAAATCTTTCATATGAAAGTGACTTAATACAAACTTTACTTTCCTACGCCCTATGTTTTATTTTTCCATCTTCTTCTCGAATACAATATAAATTTCAGATCCAGCGTATCTCGTGATTCAAGGACAGTTTATTTATCACCTTCGAGTATACGAATATATTGCGCCAGAAATCCAATTTTCTTTCCTCTAAACATTCATCAGTTAGGAGCAAAATGGATTTTCTGGATGATAATATGCGAGGGTGCCGAACGCGAATCAATATTCAAATTTCAATAAAACGCAGGTCTTCGTAAATATCTCGCCTTTTAGCATTCGTAAAATTTCAAATGGACAATTTCGTTTAGGAAGATGCATAACAAATAAAGTGAATCTGATAAAATCAACCTTTAATATTCGACTTTCTCTCTTTCGCTACTTTATACTATAACTAATCTTTATTTCCTAAAAGCTGTCGTAGCGTTGATGTAGGAAAGTTGTAAGTTTCTAATTTCGTTTCGGTGATATTGGTTCCATCCGAGTTAACTTTTTTAATTTTAACGACATTTGTCGCCTTTTTTTGTGACTTTCTGTACTGACGAGGGGTCGGTATGAACTGATTTTTCTGAGAAAACTTTAAACATGGCTCTTATATGAATGTAGAGAACCAATATTAAGGGTCCGATTTTACGTAACCATCCTGTTTTTGAGAAATACGCGAGTAAAATATAGCAGATAATGGTACATTTCAATGTCTTTTACCTCGGCGTATCGGACAGGATGCGGACATTTTTCATGCAGCTTTTAAATATTCTAATTGAACTTTAGCTACTTCACACTTGAACGCCTAGTTTAATATAAGCATTAAAAACAAAAACTCTATTTCAGAGAATGACCAATGACTACTGGAAAGTCTCAGAAGCGCTGTATAGCAAAATGCCGAAACTTATTCAATTGAAATATACCAATATGTGCTATACTTCAATCCTGTATGCCTCGAAAACAGGAGAAAAGCGGGAAATTAGTCCCCCACCAACGAATTTCTCGCTTTAGATACATAAAAGAGTTATGCTTCAATTTTTTTCTGGAAAACAACTTCATACCATCCCTTCGTTAGCTTCTACGAGCGATATTTAATTTGAATTGAATAAGTAGCTTTGTACCTTAAGTATAATATAATTTAAAACAAAGTAAATGCACAGATTAGCCGAAAATCGGCATGCATGTGTTTCAGGATTAAAAGGAACCCCTTTTTCAATGCTAAAGAAGTGAGATTGTAGATGAAAAGACGTTCTTATCCCTATAGACGGATGTCCTTTTATCCATAAGCTCACTTCTTTTGAACTGAAAAAGGGGTTTCTTGAATCCTCAAAAGACGTGTATGCAGCTTTTCTATACTAATTTCTGCCTTTATGCTGTTTCATGTGATTTTAATGCGCAATTTGTTAGTTAAAATAAAAAACTTTTTTTAAATTTTATTCTTTAAAGTCATTCTATTTAATCATTACATTTTATGAAAACGGATGAAGTAAAATAAGGGATAAAAAAAAATTAATTTGAATTTTTGACATCTTGAATTCAAATTATGTTTTTCGCAATCACGAGCGTGTGTGTGTATGAATGTGGGTGTGTGTTTGTATAGGCGCATATATGAGGGTGCGTGTATATGTGTGTATGTATGCATGTCTGTGCGTGTTGTGTATGCAGTGCTGTGTGTGTTCGCGCGCGTGTGTGTGTGTGTGTAGGCGTTCGTGTGTGTGTATGTAGGCATATGTGTTTGTGTCTGTGTGCAGGCATGTGTGTATGAGTGTGTGTGTAGGAGTGTGTGTTTGCGTCTGTGCGCAGACATGAGTGTGTAGGCGTGTGCGTGTGTGTGTAGGATACGGACGCAACCTGGAGACAGTTTTCGCAAGAGGAGCAGCATCGTGAGGCCGGTCGACACGACGGTGGTGCTGGCAGAGGATGCTGTTGGGAAAATAAAATCAGCGTAACATCAAAAACAGTCAAGTGAGAACAATAAGCAATCGTGATTGCTCAAAAATCTGCGTCACATTAGAAAGAACTCACCCACCAAGAAACAACCAATCAAACAAAAAATAAATTGATTTCGGCCATGATATAACATTTTTAATTGTGCTAAGAACAGTGAACAGCTTGTGTGTATTACTAATCCGTCATTTTATTACCATATATAAAATACATAATATGGCAGTAATTTTTTTGATAAAAATACCGCTCTTTTTTTTTTCAAATGCCGTGAAAGGAATATCCATTCGGAAAACTCTTTGTCATTTGAACCGCAAAGAAAATTTCCTCAAAATAGCTTAACGCAAGCAAAAGCAATAAGTGCATTATTTTTATTTAATTGGCAAAACTTCAAATTTGCTTCGTTGTTTATTTGACCCTGTTTTAATTCTGAAACATTAATCTGGATTAAAACTTTTTCAAAGGATAACAAAAGATCCCTTCAAGATGAAAACATTCCCGAATGAATCGTTCTGTGTATTTTTTCCTTAATGATTATGATACGATTTTCGATTCACATCAAAAGCACCTGGTGATTATATTTATAGCGTCATCTTTGGGCTACATGTTTTCCCTATTGAAATTCAAAAATCTTTTGATTGTGCTGCTCTAATAAAATGTTTTAACATATTTTTTTTAGTATACCTTCCATGAAAATGATTGAATATTGGATTTTCAAAGACTTTTTTTTTTCGAAGATTTGATGAGGGAGCATGCATCATCCTTTTATTTAATGAAAGATTAATTGCATTTGTTATCTTTCTTATAAATTTAACTACGTCGATATAAAAAGTTGGTTTTTGATTTTGTCTTTCTCAATTTTTTCCTGACCTTCAAAGATTTGTTCTAACTTGTCCTGACTGTCATAAGTTTTTAAGATCAATATTCAGAACTATTTTTTTTCTGATATCGGCCTAATGTCACTATTTTGTTACTTACTTTTAACTGCGAGTGACATCAATTGGAAATTAATCGATCTCAGAAAAAAAAAACTATTGATCTCTATTAAACCATAATAATTACTACATTAAAAGCAATAAAATCTGTATCGTGTAACTCGCAACAAAAACTAAAATAGTTTTTTATTTAAATTATATGTGCATAGTTTGAACGCATATTATTTTCATCCTTTACACTTCTTAATAGTTTTAATGATAACAATACTTATGCATAGACGAGCAAATTACCATAGCCAAATTGGCGAGAAATTCATCATCCACTATTTGTAAAGATGCAATCGAACCAAATGACCTTTTAATATTCTATTACGGGCAAAGCCGTGTGGGTACTGCTAGTAATAAAATAAGCAGCAAATAATATTAGCAACAACTTTTGGTTCGTCATTTTATTTCATTTTTCATACTTCTCTATATTGTTTATAAATAATTTAAATATTTTAAAATTTTATGTATGTTATGGCCCACGAGAATCATCTTAATATGAAGTACAGCCCTCTGGTAAAAAAAAGTTGTGCTCTGATCAGGACTGCGGATTCGGAGTCGGGAATCGAAAGCTTAAAGTTTCAAGAATCCGAGTCGGAGTTGGTCATTTTCCCTCTAAGTTCGCAACTCTGCCACTGCTTGCGGAGTCGGAGTCGGACTGATTTTGGGGTCAAGGAGTCGGAGTCGAAGTCGAAGGTTTTAAAATTTCCAGAGTCGGAGTCCGAGACGGTCATTTTCCATCCGACTCCGCAGCCCTGTTGTAATGCAACAACTTTCATGAAAATTTACTAGTAAGCTGCTTTAGATCACATTTAAATGACTTACTTCACTTTCATTCTACATTTAGGATCAATTTATGGAAAGAAAGTCAAATACATGCAAAGGCAGTTATGAATAAGTAATCAGTAATGCTCCTCCTAACAGAAAGTCGTGACCGCTAGTCCAATCGGTGTCATGGAAACTGACATATGCCATTGTCATTTTCACCTAATCGTCAATCTTGGTTCGTGGATAGATTTCGTGTGTTTCTAGTAGGCAATATTCTTTTCGTTTTTGCGAAATAGGTGCTCTTAATACATTTACTAAACATGAACTCAGATCCATGCTTTACACAATTTGAAAATTTTTGACTTGTGTCACTATCAGTTTAACCCGCCCAATCTAAGCTCTGGATTGGAGTTCACCAGTCGCCAACGGGCGACCATTACATTGAAAATGGTTACCAAGAAACCGAGTCTTATTCACCAAAAATAGTGACCATGTCTTTCTTTATTTGTTAAAAATCATACCGTACGGGAGGGTGGCCCAAAGCGGATAGGCATTAGTATGCCGCCGCATGGTGTGAAAGCGGCGATGCATACGTATGTCGTGTTTACTCGAATATCCTAGAGTTTCAATCAGTCTTAGCAAAGCAACGGTGAAGCAAGCATCATGACATAAACTGAATTAAAATACAAAAATTGGTACATTTCTAAAAAAAAAAAAAGACGACCAATTTTTTTTATTTTTATTTTTATTTTTATTTTTATTTTTTTTATTGTCAATAATATTACATTATTCTGACACCATCAACCTATAAACTACGATGGTCATTCCGTTTTTTCTTATTTTTTTAATTGAAGATTATAATTATTGAAATCAAAAACGTGCTTTTCGGCAAAGTGGATAGGGCAAAGCGGATATACCCACTTTCTATATGTTTTGTTGGCAAATGCACTGACGTATATTTTATATTTTAATAGGATAGGTATAGCTTTAAAAAGTTTATTTTTTATGATGGCAATTAGCTAGTCTATTGATTCAATCAATTACTTCTTTATATTATTTAAACAAATGTGCTGCTTCAATTTAAATTCCATGCGTATAATATTTTTTTTTTCTTTTATATAATGGCAGTTGGCTAGTCAATTGGTTTAATCATTTATTACTTCATATTTGACTGACAAATGTACCAAATCCTAATTAGCTAAACTTACCCGCTTTGCCCGAACGGTTTACTCGTTTTAAGCCCCCTGGTAAGGCAAAGCGCTTTTTACAAGTGTTTGTAATCTCTACATAGTATAAAATTAAGTCTCCAAAAAGCGTCTGTGTAAACGCACAAAACTCGAGAACTACCCGGCCGATTTCGCTGACATTTTCACAGTATCTTTCTTTTAGCACCGGAAAGGTTTGAGAACCGGTTCGAAAACAATTCGATGAGTTTTTTTTTTTTTTTATTCCAATTTAGGCCCAATTTGTACATAAATTCCCGAATATGGAGGTGAAAAATGCCTCGCACATACTAATATCACATATCGTTGTAAAGAGTAGAAATTTCCGAGTTCTACGCAATTTGTTTCAATACTCTAACTTAACTACGGCAGGAGTTATTTGCGTTTTTAGCTCGAATTTCTTTTAGGCTTAGCTGAAATTTAGGCACTACTCTCTTCATTAAATGCATCAATAAAAAGTGAAGGAATTATCCCACAGTTTTCTTTTTGACACCATTGGAAAAAGCGACATTTTTTATTCCAGGTGTTTCTCGACCTATGGTCGAAAAACTAAGCTTTTACCTCCAAAGGAAAAAATGTCACAAGCCTTTTGTAAATCAAGTTCAAAAAATATCATGTCCATTCAAATTGTTAACCATTTTCTTCCGTATTTTAATTCCTTAAACTTATTTTATTTTGTGTTTCCATGGTTACGCTTTTTTAAATCCATCATTCTCATTTTAATTTCTTAAAAGTATTTTAATATCTGTCGTCATTGTTTGGGAGGGAAATTTTGCATAATGTTTTTTTTATTATTTATTTATTTATTTAAGCCTGATGTTGAATATACCGTCACTTGACACAATTTTTATTTTCAAGGTGGACCGGATAATGTCTGGCAACGCAACTAGTGTTTGATAAGAAATAAATATTGTTTCAAATAATGCAAGAATAACTCTTTTATTTTGAAGTTCAAGATCTCTTCTAAGAAATAAAATTTAAATTGTTAGGATAAAAGACAAAAACTAACATTTTTGATCGTTTGTCCTTAACCTACCCGCTTTGGGCCACCCTCCCCTATGTCGTGCAACGACAACACGCTTCCCATTCTGAGACGTCCAGCGCACCAGTCGACTCCATCTTGGCGACATAAACCGGAGCATTTCCAGCCGAGGACTGCAGTTTCGTGCTTATTAGCCCGGCATAGGAAAGTGACTGAGCTGGAGATGAAGTATTTCTACTTTAGCCCTGGCTAATGGGCGGTAATTTACTGAATATATCCATTAAGATTATTTATTTTTGTTGCTGAAGAAATGTAGGGTAGATCGGAGCACGTGTACGCATATTTTTTTCAATGAACTTTCTAATTTTTATGTTTTAATTTAGGAAATTTTAGACATTGCGGTTTTATGAAACAGTTAATGGAGTCAAAATTGGTACGTTCAGTTGCTGCTCAGCTTGTGTTTTTAACCGTTAAAAAATATATTTTTGAGTCCAAGTCGGTTGCGTATACTTACCCCGAATACTGGCACGTTTACGCATATTTATTTTGACACCTAACGTGGTCCCTGTTACGGTTTTGAGCATACTGTCTCACCGTCGTTGAAATAAAGCAAATTTATTACAAACTACATAGTGTATTAAGTTAAAGCTGAAGGGGCATGAAATCAACACTATATGATTGTAAGCTATAAGATACAAATTTGTTACTTACTTAAAATGTAAATGGTAATTGGTAATTTTCAAAACTAAATCGATGGAAAATACTAAAAATATTTGAGACAGTTTGGAGCAAAAAAAGTATTAGGGGCACGTTTCAGTAAGATACAGTAAGAACGATCGAAAAAGTTGCGACGTTCAACGCGTAAACTTGCCCTGTCGCCAAGTTTGGATTTATTTTTAACGTGCAAAAAAATATAATAACATTTCAGTTCATACAAATACAATTCTGAAAAAATTATAAATCCTGCTAATTTTTACATATTTGTTTTTTTCTTAACTAAGTATTATTTATTCACAATAACCTTCAATACGTTCAACACAAATTTTACTCAACTTGGTAGAAAACAGATAATTCTTTCTGCATGCTGGACCGAAGCTCGACTAATGCTCAAAAACTTGTGAGGATTTTTGCTCTGGAGTAGCATCAATCTGTTATGACTGTTGGCTCTCCAGTTATAATTGAAAAAAAAAGATCGTTTTGAAAAAAAGGACGCTGCGCAAACGTGCCCCAGTCTACCCTACATTTTTAAAAATGGCTGCCAAAAGTCAAAAGTGGCTGCCATTTTTTGTTACTCTGATAATCACAAAAATTTACCTACTCAGAAATCCTACTCCCAGCTTTGTAAGAATACAAATAGGAGTTCCTTTCATTTTTTTCACCTTCATGTGTCAAAATTGCTTATGTGCGTGTGCATCGATATATTCATCCACGTGTGCCTGATAGTTGTTTAAAATAAATCGGTTATTACGGAAATATGAGTCACTTTTCTGCAAACGTAAAAACAGCAATTCAAAATAGCAATTTTCAAGCCTCATGCATTAAACAGTAGAATCCATCTACAGAATATTTGCATGATTTGTAGTTTCATGATTTTTATGGATTTTTTTAAACAATAAATAGAAACTAAATTATATACTTTTCAAAACTAAAGAGCACTTCTTCCATTAAAGTTTCAGGAATTGTAGCTTTTTATGATATAACGTAGCTGTAAAAATACAAAATGTAGGAAATTATGTATTTCATATTGCAATTTAAATAAAACTTTCGAAACCAGAAAATTTATGTTTAGAGATAAATCTATAAGTTCAAAATCAATAGTACATTGTCTACTGATTCTTTTTAATTTCTTTCTAACTTGTAGTTATGGATTAAATCAATATTTAAAGGCATATTGGCCATTAAATGTTTAAAGCAGAGGAATACATTATATTTTTCTCTCTCTCCCCCCCCCCCCTCTCTCTCTCTCTCTCTCTTTGCATTAATGTATGTAATTTTGAATTATTCAGATTGAGTAGAAATTTTTACAAAGTCGAAATTGGTAAAATCAAGAAGTAGGAAGTTACGCAGGAAAGAATGTAGTATTGTCCGACCGCCGATGCGACGGAACAGTGAGCATCCACTTTACAAGCGGAAATGGAAGCATCTTTTAGTTTGCAGAGCTGTTAGTTTTCAGTTACAAGTGTGTACCTTTAAACTAAGCAGAGTTACATTGCAATGAACGAAACAAGCACATACTTTTATTTTTATTTTTCTCCTTCATTTAGATAGCATCGTTTTAATTGTCCGCGCGCCAATTCCATGTCAAATGGGGATCGACAGAACGTTTTTATGGCAGAAAAAAAAAACAATTTCATTGGCTGGAGTCAAAATTTAAGTACGAAATTGACATTTTTCAAATACGACCAATCACGAGATAGCTGACGATATAGTTAAACTCTGATCAAAATGTTTCGCTACTTTAAACAGTAGAAATATTTTAGAACAGTCATAGTAATTATGGCATTTGCAGTCCGATGTCTTAAGATACAAATATTTCTTCTGCAAACTTTTTTTTTCCGGAACTATACAAACAAACATCTTTTAGCTAGGAAACAATAAACATAATAAAGCACTCGCAGTCAAGAAAAATTTGACGGGAGATCATTGTCCTGTTCCTACAGAAAAGGTCCATTGTTGTTTATTCTTGCGCAAGAAAGCCATTGAATTGGAATGTATTCGGCCATTTGTCAAAGCTTTTCAAAAGCGATTATGTAACAAAAACTATCGACAACTGGATATGTGATAGTGCTTTTTTCATAAAGGATTATGGTGCAGAGCAGATATTAATATTTTAGATTATTAACTATATGATGACTATATGACTATTCTAATGCTTTATTTCAGTATTTTTTTGAGCAATCACGATTGCTTATTGTTCTCATTTGACTGTTTTGAATTCCTATCATTTTATTTTCCCGCCAGCACCCTCTGCCAGCACCACCGCTGCTCCTCTTGCGAAAACCGTCTCCAGGTTGCGTCCATATCCTACACACACGCGCATACACATACACGCCTGCACACACTCATGCCTGCGCACAGACACAAACACACACTCCTACACACACACATACACACACTTATGCCTGCACTCAGACACAAACACGTATGCCTACATACACACACACACGAATGCCTACACACACGCGCGCGCGTACACACAAAGCACTGCATACACAACACGCACACACATGCATACATACACACATACACACGCACCCACTCACATGCGCCTACACAAACACACACGCGCATTCATACACACACACACTCGTGATTGCGAAAAACATAATTTGAATTCAAGATACCAAAAATTCAAATTAATATTTTCTTTTTTAGTTTTTGTGGTTGTAGACTTAATTAATTTCTGAAATCAATGCTGTAAAAAGCTAAGAGCATTGGAATGCATTACATGTTCATGTATTTTACTCTTAGCATTGATCTATGTAATTCTGAACTATTTAGGCTAAGTAAAAATTTCAAGGAAATTAAAATTGCAAAAATCAGGAAGTATGAATGTAAGCAGGAAACAATGTAGTTGCTTTATGAGAGAGAAAATCCAATTTCACTGACTGGCATCAAAATTATAACTTTTCAGAAACAACCAATCATAAGATAGTCAACGATACACAGTACATTCAGATCTTTCGTTCAAAATATTTCAGTAGCTCTAACAACATAAATGCTTAAAAATGACCATAAGTAATTATTCCATTTAAAGTCTGAGTCTTGAAGAAAATTTCTTCGAAAAACATTATTTTTACGAAAATACGGCCAAACATCTTTTAGCTGGGTAACAATAAACATAATAAAGCACTCATAGTCGAGGATAAATTGAACAGCCGTTCATTGTCTTGTTCTTACAGAAAAGCATCATTGTTGTTTATCCTTGCGGAAGAAAGCCATTGAATTAGAATGCATCCGGCCATTTGTCAAAGCTTTTCAAATGCAGTGATGTAACAAAAACTATCGACAACTGACTATCTGGTAATGATTTTCTCATAAAAGGTTATGACACTTTTAACATCAATAGAGCAGATATCAATATTTTAAACCATAAACTGATATTTAATTCAATTAAAACTATTCTTACATTTTGTATCTGTGCAGCCGGGATTTTTTTTTTTTTCTTTTTGATTTCTAAGTCCAACGAAATTTCCTAAAAATGACATATTGCCATAACTTTCTGGCAAACTGGGGTCTGTCTTTTCTGTGAGCGCAGCATAGTAAGAATCTTTGCGGAAGGACCAATCACAGTGCAGTCACCCCAGTTCCCTATCGTACGCGCTTCCAGGGTGACACGCAGAAGAAGTTTTTTGTCTCTATCATTAAATATTTGGGCTTTTTTTACTTCTAATTACTCTAAAACGGTTCATAATATGTTGTTGTTGTTTTTTTTTTTTTTTTTTTTTTTTTTTTTTTTAAGCTATATTTATTTTGTGACATTTGGTTTTATTATATGTGAAGTTTCTGCGCATTTCATGACTTCAATTTAGGATTATAGGTGGATGAACTAAGATTCTTTGCTTGGATAAATAGGATATGGCTTAAGCGGATAGGTACTCGTTTTGCCTATATTTGAACAAATTATTTAAGGACTAATCAGCAAAGCTTATTTTACAGAAAGCTAGTAAATACAAAGAAACCGTTCCTAACCTCGTGGGAGTCAGAGCATGTCATCAATTTTAACTGACAAATACCTACTTTGCCCAAAGCTCTACCTGCTTCAAGCCTACAACCAAAAAAAACTTCTGGAAAGATCTTTTTTTTTTTTTACTTTTATGTTTTAAAAATATTTGTAAGTCCCTTTTTTTTTTTTTTTTTTTTTGCACAACGATTACTATTTAATGCTAAAAATATTAAAAACGCGAGCCAGAAAAAGCTGCTATATGTTTAAAAAACTGTTACTTGTTCTAACATAATGCCTCCCGATTCCACTTTTTAACTGTTGAAATAACAGCGAAAATAAGCAGTAATTATAAAGTCAATTTCATCAATAAAGTTAACTGATTAATTTTAAAGCTTCATCTAAGCAAGTAAAGGTTTGTGCGTTTTGGAAATTTGAAACATTTTATATAAAACCGATTTTTGAATCTTTCTTCGATTCAAGTCAAGTCAGCAATTTAAAAGCGAGTTTTATAAAGCTCTTTTTTTTTTTTTTTTTTCAATACATCTGCTTCAAATTGTTTTTAAATTCGAGCTTGCAAACTTGTAACATCAAGAGTAGATTAGAGGTAAATAAGAGATATTCTCGCTGTATGTGCAATACGATTGTACTATAACAAAAGAAAATACAGTTTAAAAAAAGAGTAACGGGCAAGCATGTTTTTAACTTCAAACAGTTTCCCTTTAAGTAAATTTTTAAACGAAAAAACTTGAAAATAAAGTATAATTTCTTTTTCCTTCTAAAAACTAGTATTTCCACTAGCAGATTCGAACTAAAAGGTATGAAATAAAATAAAAATAAACTTTATTGATTGCGACACTCAAAAATTTCAGTTCATATTATAATCTTTACATTTAGGTTAATTCTAAAGTGAGCAATAAAAGTTAAGTTTAAAATCTGAGAGAAGAAACATACGGTATACAGCTTTGTGCAAATATCTTTTACTGTATCGCCTAAACTTCTTCTTGTCTTGATTTATAATTCAAAGCTTCTTTCGAATTAATCAAAATATAAAGCTGTACTGATCAACAGCCATTCTTGAGAGTTGAAATTAAAAAAAAAAATCTTACGACATACTTTTAAAGCAAACCAAGCTGATAGAATGCCTTCAGAATTTAAAAAAGCGTTTTTATATTTTATTTTTCAGTCAGCCTTAAAGTACCTACTTTGAACTTTTATATCATTAGAGTTAAAGTTTAATAAAACGTATGTTTTTCAGTTTCTCAAATTTTGGAATCATCGTCCCCAATTATAGCGAGAGTCAACTGGGTATTATTATGCGCTAGGGTGGTTCGAAAAAAATGGAATTTTTTATTTCGGAATCACGTTATTTATCAAAAGTTGTAGTTTAGTATCCTCCTTTAGGAAAAAATAAAAATAAATCCTAAATTGACATCTTCAGTTCGCGCATGAGGTTGAAAGTTTGAAAAAATATGCTAAAAACTAAATTTTTCAAAAAATAATAAAATTATTTTTTTTTACATTTTTTTAGGGAACTGCCATAAATTTTCAGTAAATTGCGTAATTTGAACCTAAAAAATATCTTATGGCTTGTACATAAGATCTTTCGTTTGTGCATATACTTTAAATTGGGATAAAATCTCCTGAAATTTGAAACCCAATCTAAGGCGTATGCACGAACTAAAGATCGCATGTAAAAGATATAAAAAAATTTTTAGGTTTCAACTAAGCTATATACTGACAATTTATAGCTGTTGCATTATGGAAAATTACAAAAAAAAAAAACAAACTAACTTTATTATTTTCGGAAAATTTCAGATTTTAACATATATTTTCAAACTCTAAGCATCGTGTGCAAACTGAAGATGTCAATTTAATTTTTTTTTTTTTTTTCATTTTTCCCCAATTGAGGATATTAAACTATAACTTTTGAGAGGCAAGACGATTCCGAAATAAAGAAATCGATTTTTCCGACCCTCCACTTAGCACCCTTATTAAGCTTTTTAAAATCAACACATTTTGTTGCTTGAGCTATTCGCTTTGATAAAATATTTCTGAAAGTTTTCTGAAATCAGTAAAAAAAGAAACTTATTTTCCTGCAATAAAAAAGAACATTAGCAGCGAAATTACCCTCGCAATTTGTAAGTTATGTTAAATATTTCATGACTTTATACTTCTTATTCAGAAAATTGACTGAAAATGATAACAAGTACTTTCTCGCAAACAAATGATATGCAACAAACTTACTCAAAAGTTCAAAGCTTTAATGGCTCATCCATTCACCAGTAGCAAACTGAGATAAAATTTTCTTCAGTGTCGAGAAAGACATCAATCAGAGGTTTAATGCCCATTTTGCGACTAGAGACAAAATGTCCAGACCGACAGACTCCAAGCGGCAAGTCCCTGTCTTTTTCTCTTTATGTGGGGGCTTTGGCAGATCTTTTAACTGAATTAAAACCGATCCAATGCGCTTTTTTTTTTTCATCTCGAGCCATTAGCAACGAAGGATGTCCTGAGGTGGAGCAAACAGGTTACTTTTGGCTTATTGGAATCAATCATTTTCCCCCATTAATGAATTATAAAAATGCTTCCATCATATGGGCATTTTATTTCCCTTGTCTTTTGGACATTCAGTTTGCAAATCAATTTATTTTTTAGTCTTTCAGCTCATATAAAGTATGAATATGTTTGTTGTTTGTATTTTTTTTGTACTTTTTAAAATTGATACTAAGCTTTTAGTTGCATGTTTTGGCAAGTTCTGAGCAGGTAAGGTTCAAAAAGAGTTTTATTCACTTAGCTTGCAATTTTCAGAATAAATTTTAAAAAAAAAACTTTTGGCTTATTGGAATCAATCATTTTCCCCCATTAATGCATTATAAAAATGCTTCCATCATATGGGCATTTTATTTCCCTTGTCTTTTGGACATTGAGTTTTGCAAATCAATTTATTTTTCAGTCTTTCAGCTCATATAAAGTATGAATATGTTTGTTGTTTGTATTTTTTTATACTTTTCAAAATTGATACTAAGCTTTTAGTTGCATGTTTTGGCAAGTTCTGAGCAGGTGAGGTTCAAAAAAAGTTTCATTCACTTATCTTGCAATTTTCAGAATAAGTTTTAAAAAAAAAAAACTGTTTCTCCTATAAGTAACACGAATTAACACGAAAGGAAATTTTTTCTAACTCATTTTAGCTGAACTAGTAAGATTTGTTAAGACTTTTTGCTGAAATAGTCGTAATGATTCAGTCACTTAACTTGAAATATTGAAATAAGTAGCTTCTGATTGGCTAGTTAAGATAAAATTCTATTTGAAGGCTTACAGTGGATTGAACATTTTTGCATGGCAGAAATAAAATGCTACCAAAACTACTATAAGCTAAAATAAAAAACAAAACTCTTTTTTTTTGCAGTCAACAAGCTTGAACTTTAAAATCAAAAGCGCAAAACAGATGGCTAAAGACATGGCCTGTAATGGGAAATTTTAAGAGGTAGAAAGAAGCTTTGTGATAACGATCACTCGCATAACCAGGAAACCATACAATAAGTTAAAAAGTATAAAAACAATCTAAATTAGTAGGAATTGAAAGAGTATATTAAAACATGCTTTGGACAAATAAATTATTTGCCCTCGTCTCCCCGTTATCGAAATATAAAGTCTTAAAGTTTGCCAAAAGTTTAAGAAAAGCTGCCAATTTCTCACTATAACGAGTTTTGGTGAGAAATGAAACCCACCCTTCACGCTTTACAGATAGATTTCTTGCCATATACAGACGGTGAAGTTTTGTATTATCTTCCATTTGTTGTCAAATCTTTAAAATTTGGTGACTTTTCTTAAACTTTGGTAGACTTAAAGAACTTATATCTCTATAACAGGGGCAAGAGAGCACATAATTTATGCCTCAAAAGAAGTCTCAATATGCTCTTTCAAGTGCTAATGATTCATTTTTTAATTTTTTTTTTATTTTTGAGCAATCGCATTGCTTATTGTTCTTACTTGACAGTTTTGATGTTCCTATGATTGTATTTTCCCTCCGCCTCCCTCTGCAGCACCACCGTCGACCGGCCTCACGATGCTGCTTCTCTAGCGAAAACAGTATCCAGGTTGCGTCCATTGCCTACACACATGCACATACTTACACAACTACACACACACCTGCACACACACACACACTTATGCCTGCACACTTACACACATACACACACACACACTTATGCCTGCACACAGATACAAACACACACGCCTACATACACACACACACTTGTGATTGCGAAAAACATAATTTGAATTCCAGATGTCAAAATTCAAGTTAATTAATATTTTTTTTTCTTTTCATTTTTTAAAACAGCGTGTGGTGCCCTGGTGAGGGGTGTAGTTCCCTTTTATTTGAAAATTAAAATAAAACATATTCTTCTTGAACAAAACTGTTATTTTCTGAACACAATGTTCAATGGATTTTTTTTTTTTTTTTTTGGTCAATACAAACTATTTAATGCTGTGGTTTCAGCTGGCTATAGAATAACGCCCCCTTAGTTCACTTTTCGATTCTTTATGGTTACGTTTTTTAACAACATTGCTTTCTTATGTTCCTGTGTCTGTCTTTCCATTCAAAATTCTCTGAGCTTAACAAATATTATTATTTAGCGTCTGAAAAAAATTTTATGTGTAGAATATTAAAACTTGGTCCTTGTGCAAATACACCTTCAAGCAACTACTACAATGCAATACAGGTATCTCGGCGCAGTTTTGCTTTTATTGAGACATTTAAGAATGTTTCGCTTTTCTATTATTTACAAGACCAGAAATTGCTTCGGTAAACAAATGCTATTTGGAAAAGCACGTCTAAATATGAAACCAAAACACACTAATGAATTGTGGAGTGAAATAATTTATTATATAGTAGTTGCTAACTTTCCCTTCAGCTAAGACACTCACACTCAATAAAAATAACGTTTGACTTAATTACGGAAGGAATAAAATTCTATGTGCCATAAGTCATAATTATTTCCACCCAATACCTTTCTTTCAAGTACGAAACCTTATCCACCATCGTAAGCAATTAATTTAACTGCCTAGTTATTTCTATGTTATTCAAATGAGGGCTTGGATTTGCATTCCAATGAAAGCGAAGCAGAGATCTTGAATCGCATTTTGCATCTGCTGACTCGAAAATGAAAATATTGATAAACAAATATGAGAGCTCAAATCTAAGCTTGGGAATGAGAATAAAAGGATTGTTTATTTTTTTAGGGCATGAAAATATTTCCATGTTTTATGTGCAGTAGATTCAAATGTTAAAGAGCATTTGAACAGGATCGAGACAAAATGGTTTATTTGTGCTGTTTAGTATCAAAACCAGATCAATCCTTGAATTTTCAAAGTATTTTTTTTTTCTTAATTAGACACTTCTTTGTATGTACTATCACGCTACAAATATATTTAGAACGTATCCCTCCCAATCAGGCTAAAACTGCTGCCAAAAACCAGTTTTATTCAAAAACCAGTTCAATTCATGAATTTTCAAAAAAAAATTTTTTTTTTCTTTTTTTTCCCTTGTTTTATATTTCTGTGTCAGTTACTATCAAGCCACAAAGCGATTCAGAATGAATCCCTCTTTGTGAGGTCAAAAGCTACTTTCAATCCAAAACCAGCTCAATCCATAGATTTTCAAAGTTTTTTTTTTTTTTTTTTTTGAGCATTCACGATTGTTTACTGCTTTCATTTGACTGTTTTTGGCGTCCTATCATTTTATTTTCCCTCTAGCACCCTCTGCAGCATCACCGTCGACCGGCTCCTCACGATGCTGCTCCTATATCGAAAGCCATCTCCAGGTTGCATCAATATCCTACACTTACACGCGCATACATACACAACTACACATACACACGCACACACATACACTCACACACACACATACACGCACACTAACAAACACATACACACAAACACAAACACACACGCATACATACAGACACCTACACATACACACACAGAAACACAAACACACACAACCATACACTCACACACCTACACACACATACACGCACACTAACAAACACATACACACAAACACAAACACACACGCATACATACAGACACCTACACATACACACACAGAAACACAAACACACACACATACACACAACTACCCACACATTCATGCCTGCACACAGACACAAACATATATGCCTACACACACATACACATACCCCTACACACAAACACACATACCCCCCACACACAAACACACACGCCTACATACACACACTCGTGATTGCGAAAAACATGATTTGAATTCAAGATGACAAGATTTAAATTATTTTTTTTTTCGTAGCTTAATATAACAGTAATTTTGGGAAAAATTTTTAAAGGAATTGCCAGCCAAGGATTCCGAGTGCCAAAAATAATCAAAAAAAAAAAATTTAACTTTCCATTTAGTTTAAGGAAGGGTGGGGTACAGTGAGACAAAGCTATTTTTTCTATTTTTTAACTATAATCTGTAAATAATGCTAGGTACCCATGAATAGGAAGCAGTTGACCTTGTGGATTCCGGGAAATGAAGTTGTTGCTTGTGTTTGCAATCAAATGATCATTATTTTTCTGATTTCAGGGGAGCAAAGTTTTCTTCTTGACTCATGCATGTATCGATTTATAGCATTTTCTTTTATGAATAACAATTAGCCATTTGATCATTTTCATTGTTCCACCTATGTAGCTAATTATCATTCAAAGCATTTAGGATAGGCAAAGTTGTTAAGTTTATTCAAAGTTTTAACTGTAAAAGGCGTGTGACAGAAAAGTTACACTTTTTGAAGAATGACACTTAACCGAGAAACCTCTATTTCAAATTTGCGCTTTACTATTTTCAGCGTCGGCTGAAAGGCAGATATTCAAGGTGCAGAAAATCGTCGGTGTCCGTGTCGTATTACTCTGCGGCATGTTACAAGTACAGGGTGGCCCAGCGAGTAATGTTTGAAACAAATGAAAAAATAAAAACAAACAAGAGACATGAGAAGAATTTAATGACTTATGTTGAAAGGACATATTGGGCTATTAGTGATATAGAGGTTCAAAGTGACCGCCATCTTTAACAAGGACAGCAGTTCGGTGGTTCTGCAGATCGGGTCTTATCGGCAGCGAAAAACCGTCTGTGACCACAGTAGCGGTGACTGTTGCGATAGCTTTTTTATCGTCTTCCACCGATCCAGTACGTTTGAACTTGGCATACAGTCTACAGGGGAGAGGATTGAAACCCATTTTTCAGAACAAACATGGAAGCAAAGAGGAAAACATTTGTACCGTCAAACGCACAAAATGACTCACCTTTCCATAGTTCTTTTGTTTGGCCGATTCTTGTTGTGGAACTTCTCCTGCCATGCTCGTTGAACTGCCTTCACATTTTCATCACATCTGGCCATTTGTAGCACAATAAATACGCAAACTTCCCTCGAATATTTTTGTTTATTTTTACTAACGAGAATCACACGATAAAGCGCACCGCACACTGAAGGAACATCACATTTGCAATAGGAAGTATCAACCTATCAAATATTCCAATTTTAACTATTGCACAATGTTGACAGGCTTACAAAACACAAAAATTCACCATGGCCGGATTTTTAAAACCAACGATTGATTTTTTATGAATTTTTTAAAGAGCGATGCGCAAAAAAGAGGTGTGGCCTAAAACGTCGCAGCTGACGTCATTTCCTGTTCCGATCAGAGCTCCATTTCCATGCCGTGTTGCGCCTACCAGGAGGTGAATAGCACTGTCTTTTTCAGCCTTTTTAAAGCATTTAACCAGCATTTTTTCCATCATGGGGCTAGGATTCACGAAAGGTCAATCCAATAACCTTCCTCAAGTAAAGTCATTCATGGTGTTTGACTTTTTTCGAAAGGACGAGAGGTTTAATGTCCTAGAAGCACGGGGAGTGAGACAACAAAGTTTCACCATTGTTATTCTTTTAAAATTGTACGTACATATCCGTCTATGCTTGCAGTTCATATTATTCGCATAGTTTCCCTTATCAAGATTGATCATTTCCATTTGTGTGTCGATGGTTTTTTTATCTGAATATATAAATTACAATGTAAGAGCGCTATTCCAGTTCTTACTTGGCGGCTTTTAATGAGGCGCGCATTTTGTAACAACCCTACTGCAAGTGATTCCAGTACTAAGTTTTAGAGCAGTTTTTGCATGAAAATTTTTCGCTTTGTTGGCAATAAAAGTTGATCTGCTTTTTTTTTGTGGAAAATTGTTTTAAATCCACTAATACATGTTAATTATCCTTGAGTTTTTGTGCAACTTAGCAAAAAAAGGAAAAATATATTTTTTTGCTCTTTTGATAAAAATAATAAATTTGAAAATGGTGTTCATTTCATAAAATAAGTACCTTTTTGCAGGTGAGAAAGGTCTTGTATATATAGAAACGCTTCTGGTGATAAACTGAAAATGTATTTTTAAATTATCAATTTGTAATAGTTAAAATTTGAAGACAGTTTGAATGTTAAAAAGAAAGTATTAATAGTTTTTGCATTGTTATTAAAATGGAAATAGTAATGCATCTATTACTTTCTATTTAAGTTTATTGTGCAGGGTTTAAATTCCTTTGTTACTTGCATTTTTTTTAAAAATATCTCATATGCTTATTAAACATTTATTTATGAACAGTTGTGAACATATATTTCAAACTGTATTTCTCACTTGACATAGTTTTTAATTAAAAATGAAGTGCAAATTTTCATTTTAAAATTTTAATTAATAAACACACTTGAAAACACTTCTTTCGAAGATCCTGCTGGGACGGAACAATAACAAATCGCTTGTGAGGAGTTTTTTTTAGATGTAGATACGCATTCCAGGAACGAAGCAATACTTGTAATTGATTCTACTAGCCATGACAAAGAAAATCAAATTAAAAACAATCGCCGAATGCATTAAACCCTGCAGACAGCAAAAGATTTTCACTAGCCTTTTATGCGCGCTGCTGTTAGAAGGCTCTTGTTTTCCCGCGCCTTCCCCCAAAGATCGCCAAGCACTTCTTTGTCCTAGCCAAACCCCACCGCCTCGCAGCGCGGCAGTGACGTCAGTCAAAGGACTTACAAGCAAATGACGTCACTCGCGCGTGAACTTTAAAAAATTATTTTAAAAAAAAGTATTAGTCGTATCGTAAAATTTTTTTTCGCAGATGATGTTCATGTATGTTACTCTATCAAATAAAAATAAAATTAGAAAATCGAATACTTCCCTATTGCCACTGATCTGAACTAGAATTTCTGGATAGCTCACTTCCCCTTAGCCGGGGGAAGCCGTTCGCCGCCTTCATGGAGAGGGTTTCGGGTGTGGTTCGAGCTTCTAGCGTGGCTACTTTATCGCTAGTTTGGCAGATATTTGGCGAAGATGCCTTTTGGCGAGGGCTCTTTTGTTGTTCATTGTTGCATTGTTCAATGTGTTTCCAGTGTTGGATTTTAAATCGGATGCGTATAGTTTTTTTTTTATAACAATCAATGCCAACTTGTAGTGCATATAATTGCTCTTATACAAGCATCAAAATATTAAAACCTCAGAGAAAACGGTTCATCTGTGACAGGGGCGGATACAGAAAAAACTTTTGGAGGGGTCTGGAAATTAAATAGCGCACCGCCCCACCCCCCCCCCCCCCCCCCCCCCCCCCCCGCATACAATGTTTCATAACAAAGTTTTCATGACTTTATTTTTAAATGTTTCTTTTAGGATCACTTTAGGGCCTTTTCGTCTACTTTTAGGTACATAAATATTATACACTAATATGCTTTGAATGTGGACGTAAAAACATCTTTAACATTTCAAGCGAATCAGGGGTGCCCACAGGAGGGGATAATGGCGCAAGTTGCGTAATCAAAAGTTTCTTTTTTGGGGGGGGGGGATTGTTTTAATGTTTTTATTTATTTTTTTGAATTTGATTAGTTTTTAATGATTAATTTTTTTAATTTAAATTTATTGATTAATTTTTAATTTAAATTGTTTATTTCATTTCATTCTGTTTATAATTTATTTCATTTATTTATTTAGTGTGTATGTGTGTATGTATGTCATTGGCGTAGCACAGAACTTTTCTGATAAAATAATCAAAATAGCAATTAAAATTAAATAAATTAAATAAATTTAAAAAAATAAATACAGTAAAAAAGAGAGCAAAAACAAATGAAAAATTTAAAAAAATGGAAAGAGGATTGAGAAAAATAGGGGGGGGGGATTTGTGCCATTGAACTTGGGGGGGGGGGAATGGGCACCCCTGAAACGAATTAAATACTAATCCCAATATAACATCACTGAGATATTATAAAATGAACGGTTTTAATTAGGAACATTGTCATACTGATTATAACACCGAGGGCAAGCCTATTAAATAAACCCATACCTCATTTGAGTTTTTATAAATTAATTTATATTTTAGCTGTAAAATGTCATGTAATTAGGAAAATCATAACATCGTAACACATAAGTTTTATTGAAGAATTCAGAAACTCTGACCTGGATCTACGTACCCGCAGACTAGGGACGTATCCACAGAGGGGGGGGGCGGACCACTCCCCCGAATCGTTTTGCAACGTAAAACGGAAGAAAGGATTTTTTAAAGTCTTAACTGGGTAACTGTTAAACGAGTGAAAATTTGAAGAAATGCAGAATAAGCAATTAGTTCTCATTAGCTGCAAAGCATACTTAAAATTTCGACACTTATTAGGGCTTCCTGCTCTCTTTTCCAATTCAATTCAGAGCCGTCCAGGACCAAGGCAGGTGCTCGGTCAGTTTGGTAGACTTCCCCTCCTCCCCCAAAAACTCTTATAAAACTTACAGTACGCCAATTTCGGGACTCCTCAAGGGTCGAGCCCCTAGTTTCCGATTAGGCAATAAGTGTCTGATTACCAGGATGCGTCTAATTCAGCTCATCCTTCCTGCCTAAAAAATGCAAAAAGACGATTCTCGCGTTTTTGTGAACTCAATTATTGTTGTGTGAATAACTTTTAAAAGGTTTTGTTTGCCTATTTTTCTTCATATTTGTAGTCTCAATTACCACCATATAAGGCCTCAAAATACAGATTTTTATATCTCTTTTTCGAAAATTTTCCCGGTTGAGAAACTCAAGGAAACCCTGAAATTATGCATGTTCTACATCCCATTTAAAGGGCCACTCTCCTGTTACCAGGTGAATTAAAGATAATAAGAAATTAAAATAAAAACAGCGGGGAGCATTAAAAAATGTGTGTGTGTGTGTGTGTGTGTGTGTGTGTGTGTGTGTGCTAGGGCAATGTTCGAAAAGAGCGATAACGAGCCCCTCCCGAAAAAAAATTCTGGATACGGTCATACCGCAGGCCCCACAACACTAAAAGGCCGACGGCCCAAGCAACCAAGAAAAAATCAAAAAATAAAAGAAATCTTCACACAAATTTTAAAGGATTTAAATATTTTTGTAATGTTTTAGTAAAAAATTCAGGAAAATTAAACGCATACTACGCATCAAGAACAAAAGCGAATCTTAACTAATAGGAGCCGACATTGAAATTACAAGAATTTTTGAATTTCGGGAGAGGGGAGCAATGTTAATTTATGGGAGACTTGTTTCTTTGCTGACATAATTCATAAAATCGGGTTTAAAAAGCCCACATAACTATCTAGGAGGTAGAAATATTAAAGCAGTTAAAAATATACAACAATCACTCTTTTCATTATTAAGGGGGGGAGGTGAGCAATCCCGTAGGCTATTATGGGCATTGCTGATTTTTTTGCAGGAGGGCCCAAAATTTTCAGATCCGGGTCGGCAAAAACTATTTCTTTGCGAATTTCAAAGCAGTTACAGATTTGTTTTTAAAGCCATGATGCAGTTGAGGTGACATTTTGAAACTACCTGCTGTTTCTATTAATATAATTGTTTTACAAAGAAACTACCATGTGAGTTCTTTCATTTTGCATTTTTATGAGCTGAAAAAGAAATCTATTATTTTGAAAATAGCTTCTTGATAGAAACGACTGTTTTAAGAACGTCTACATATTTTTTAAAAAAATTATCGATTCCATCAAAGAAGAATTAATAGACGAATCGTGGTATTACGTTCCCTTGAATTCGAAGCGAGTAAAAATGCTTTTATTCAAAATATGCTGTGTATGTTTGGTGGTCTTTTTAAGCCAAAAAAAAAAAAAAAATTATGCTACAGAAGTCAATTAAAAATAATTAATGAATTAATTTATCCTTTTTTTTGGGTGGGGGGGGGATCTGCCCCCCCCCCCCTTACTCTTCCATAATCCGCTACTGATCTGTGAGTATGAGAATCATTTTGGTTTGTAGATATTTTTTTCCTGCTAAGTTTTCGGAAGAAACACGTTGAATTGTTTGAAGCTTTTGTTAATAAATAGTTTAAACTAAATTTTATTTCATACCCATGTATTAAAAAAAAAAAGATAATGAATGCTGTTTAATGGATAATTGATTTACGTTTTTTTTCCCGGTAAAGGTAAGGTGGTAACCACTTTTATAGTTTGGACTTTTAATTGGGTGATTTCATCTTGAGGTGAATTTTAAATCAAAATTCATAACTCATGTGTGTGTTTTAAGTAGTTATCATATTAACAATAGAACATGAAGCATTTTCACGTATGACAAGAAAATATATGCAAAGATAATTCCCAAAATTATGCAAGAAACACTCACAAACTTTTTTTTTTTTTAGGTTTTTATTTTTTCAAGAAAAAATTTGTTTTACACAGCTGTTTGGAAAATAGAACGGAAAATTGTTCAAATCAAAACACATTATCTATTTCTCATCAAAAGCTCTTTCTTACAAAGTTTTGTTGAAGCTAATTCGCCTCTAAGTTCAAAATTTATATTTGCCTTGAAGTTTTTTTTTTTGAACTGTTCAAAACTGAACGAAAAAATTGTTCAAATAAAAAATAAAATGTGGGAATGAAGTGTCCTCTTTCGATCAAAAAAAAAAAAAAATTGTTCAAATTTGACCGTTCACCTCAAAAGTAATAGGGGGACAGAACAGACAGACATTTTTCCCCCCATCTCAATCCTACTTTGAAATTTTTAGTTTTTCGATATTAATTTATCTATTTTTATTTATTTTTGACTTTTTTTTTTTTCTCAATGTATTTTTTTAAGTTGCAGAAAGCCTTTTATGATATTTTCTTCTTTCTCTGACTTTTAGTGGGAAAGTAAGCTAAAAATGAAAATATACAAATGTGCGCAGATTTAAATTGTATATTTAATTCAAATTTTTTAAAATTTGATTTAAATTTTAATTTTTTAATATGTTTTTTACGAAAATTATAGGTTTTTTTTAAAATCTTAAACTGAAGATCATATTGCTTTTAAGAAATGAAATCAATCCCTTTACATTCTGCTTTAAATAATTCTTAAAATCAAAAAAAAAAAAAAAAATAATTGATATTATTAAAAATATATTTTTATTGTTTTATTATTAATTATTTATTTATTAGTTTAAAATCATAAATTAATTTTACATACTAAACTAATTATTTATCCCAATAATTAATGTAAGAAATATAATTAAAATAATTAGAAAATCACTTGCAAAATGCGTGACAAAAATACATCAAAATATATATAAATCGAAATAGCGTGATAATACCAATTTTATTAAAAAAAAATCAACTTTCATGATATTCGTATATGAAAAGAATGTTATAACCTATGTCATTAAAAAAAAGTATATCCGTTATGTCATTAAAAAAATATTTAATCGATACGTTATGTTGTAACAGGTTACAGAAAATTGTTTTTTCATAGTCTATTTTTCAACAAAAAAAAGAAAAACGAAACTTAATTTCGCTCTTCGCGACGCGGCAAACGAAGAAACAAAACTTGGCGACAAAAATATCTTCAAGATTGAGCTACGTTTTGTAAAGTACTAAAAAGAATTCGTTGGCCACAGAAAAAAATCAATCCTGGTAGCTCAGAAAATGAAGAATTTTTAATCACTTATTGCGTTTGTAACTTTCGAAAAGATTAAAATAAACGTTCTGCCCGCATTTAAAGTCGAGCAAAATTCCGTAGGACTCCATGGTTAAGAGTGTCCGCTCGGGTGGGGTAGGGGCGTTTCCTCTAGGGGTTGCTGGCCTTCATTTCCTCCACGAGCGGGGGCGGGGGTGTAAGCCTTCCAGTTGGCTCCACTCACTTGCACTTAGCGCCATCTATTGGACTTTGTTTCAAACATTACCCGCTGGGCCACCCGGTATCTTGAACGTTTATTCAGATTGGGGTACTCTCAGGTAAATATAAATACTAGTGGGATTTCGCATTGTGAGAATCCAGGTGAGAGACTGGACGCGTCAAAATTCTGAAGTCACAATGGCTACATGAAATACATCGCCAGCTCAGTCATGTCCAGCCCGACTACCAGTTTGTTTGGCACTCTTGGTTTCCTTAAGAGGTTTTCCATCTCCGGCTCAGTCACTTTCCTATGCCGGGCTGATGAGTGCTAATAAGCACGAAACTGCAGTCCTCGGCTGGAAATGACTGAGCTGGCGGTGTATTTCGTGTATTTCTGCTTTAGCCCTGGCTAATGGGGGGTAATTTACTGAATATCACAATGGCTATTTTTCGATAGTGGAGAAAAAAAATAGATGCCAGCCTCTATGGGATGCTTTAAGTCTGCAAGTTGTGGAAAGGCCACCTTTTAGCCCCAATATTAAAGAAAAGGCCAAATTATTATTTTTTTTTCTGAATTTTCTCAATAACAGTGCAGCAGCGTATAGTCTGCCGCTCCTTATTTTTCTTTTACACTTTTGTAAATTCTAACGCAAAATGTTCTTTTTTCAGTAAGGCGATATGTCTCCCGCAAAGAGAGTTAATGGTATTATATCTTAAAAATCCTAAACAGAACAATAAAGAAACTTTCTTTGAAGAAAATAATAGTTGAAGAAAAGCATGCGAACCCTCTACGTTTAGAATTTCACCATGCTCAAAAAACCCATCCAACGGACAAAGCTGTATAAAGCTATTTTACACCCAATTAATTAATTGACAAAAGAATCCGGTCTATCTCAATTAACGACATTTTATTGGTTCACAAGAGCAGAGGTAGGAAGGCATTCGTAAATGACAAAACGCTTTATTGCTAGCAAAAATATGAAAGAAGACAACGAATTCTTTTTGTCCTAAAATGAAGGGTTATTGTGTGATATAAGTTACGTGAAAGAATGGGAGAGCATCTACAGTGTGATTGAACCGCCAATTATGTACAGATCTATGATCTGAAAAGTTTGTGGCGAAACATAGAGGTTCAACATGCGTTAAAACAATTTCCATGTATGCTTGAACTGTACCGCAAACTCAAAAATAAATAACAATAAGGAGCAAAAATAAGTACTGAAAAATGTTTACTTTAGGTCCCAAAAATATTTGCATTTAATTAATTTCTAGAATAGAGACTAATTACGTATTGTCTTTCGTTAAACGCTTTTTTGTTTGTCCAAATTATTCGTCAAAGGGCTTTATTGAATGTTGGAACGATTTATTTTTTGTAATTAAATGTTCTTGTTACTAGGCTAGAATTTCTTAAAGCAGTGTTTTTTTTTTTTTTTTTTCAAAGGTTTCATGATAAGTGAGTGAGGAGATAACATTTAAATTTCATACAGTAAAAAAAATTCAAAATAAGTACTGTAGAAGAATTGATCTTCAGTTAGTTAAAAGCCGCAGTATTAAACAGTTTGTACAGATCAAAAGCTTTTTTTTTTGTCCCACTTAAAACCGGAGAAGAAAATGACAGTTTTGTCCCTAATGAATTTATTCCATTTCTTATTCAGAGTCACAACTGACTACAACTGTATTTATGTCGAGGACTGCATACTAAGTGCCTTGCCTCCATTATTTTATATACCGATAGATGGCAGCACCATCACCGGATCGAACAGTTAATTGAGAATTTAGAACTAGTCCAGGAGCTAATAGCTACCTGGTGCTAGCACCCCCAGAGGTATCGTTTCACTTGGAGGACATTGAGACCACGAGCATATTTAACGTCCCCCCCCCCTAACGCCCAGTCCCCTTTAATGACGACGGTGGGTCTTCGACCATCGAGGTTCGAACCCAGGACCCTCCGGTCCCGAATCCGACACTCTACCGATCGGGCTACCACGGCCCTTATTCCATTTCAATGGCCAAACAAAAAGGAACAATAGAGAGGAATGGTCAAATCACAGACTGTTAGTGTTTCTCATAAACTTTTGCCACAGGCCATGCCTGTAGTCATATTATATTTAAAATTATGAAACTAAGGCTGTGTTCTATAGCTTGTTGACGACAAAAAAAATTTTATTTTGTTCATTTCGTGGCATATTATAGAAGTTAATTGTTAGTAATAGTAGTCATCAGTTATTAGGCGGTAGTTAGTAGTTAATGTATTGTAGTAGTTTTCATTAAGTAGTATTTTGCAATGATGGGTTTTGAAAGCAACATAGTATTTCTAGGATAGATAGTGTGCTTAGAATAAGTTTATTACTACGTAAAAATGGCTGTGTGCATGTGTGTGAGTATGAGGGGGGTGAGTGTATGTGTGTTCCTTACATAAATCCAGTTTTCGTCGGATCCTTGCCGAATTTGGGATAGACGTCTTTTGATACTCAAGAATTTACTTACGTGGATTTTCATCATGCAAATCCAGTTTACGTCAGATCTTTACAAAACTTGGCACAGAGGTTATCTGATGTTCATAAATTCACATAGAGGGTTTCTCTCCCCCTGCCTAATGGGGATAGAACCCTCTACGACAGAAAACCAATGAAGCGCGATATTTATGCCTATTAATAACAATGACTAAATTTTTTGAACTTTAAAAAAATCCAAAGTGGCTTGAATTTTAAATTGGAGTCAAAAAATTTCTCTTTACTACACGATGGGAAAATTTACGCAACTTTTTTCTATTATTTAAGCCTTATTGTTGAACATGCGACACTTGACACAACTTTAATTTTCAAGATAGACTATGCACTGCCAGGCAACGCAACTAGTAAAGTAAGACAAAACAACGTTAGAAGAAGCACAAATTTGCAAATTACAGCAGACACGTGTTTTGGCGTTACAGGGAACGCCTTTGTCGGATGTCTTTTCATCCATAAGCTCATTATTTTTTGCATTGAAAAAGGCGTTCCCTGTAACGCCGAAACACGTGTCTGCTGTAATTTGCAAATTTGTGCTTCTTCTAACGTTGTTTTGTCGTACTTTACTGTTCAGCACAAAGGTATTTATTTATCTTAACGCAAATAGTATTCTTCTATAAAATTAAAGTAACTGAGTTTAAAAATGAAAAAAAAAAAAATAGATTGATCTGAAACTCTTTTTTTTCTTCATGCAAAAAGGGTTTAATCCATCCTAAGCCCAATTCATGAGAGTTTAAACTTTTCAAATCAATCGAAAACAATTTATTCCAACATTTCGAACCAAATCGCTAAATTATTACGATTTATTTATTTTTAGCAGAATCCCTGGGGATGCATCAAGTCTGCCAACGGCAAGGATCCAATATGCAACCCCATTAAAATTTATCTAAATAGCTGATGCGCTACTGCGGCATTAAAATTAAATTCGGTTTCTATTGTACAGCAGCGGGACCCTACATAAGACATGTGAAGCTGATGAATGTGTACCTTTTTTTTTTTCAAATGTAGTGCCACAAATGGAACCACGATTAGAAACAATGTCACAAACTTAGAGCTAAATATTCATAAATTGGTTTCTGGAATGCCCAGATGCAATCAATAAAGTAAGCATCAAGTAAGGTAAGCACACCAGTAGTAGCCAGTGCTTCAGAGTGCTTTATTAGTAGCCACTTCAAAGTTTATTTTTTAAAAAGAAAAGATTAAAGGTTTCCCAATTTTATTCAAATACCTCCTGCAAGTTTGATGTTTTTTTGAATCTATTGGAAGACCTGGAATCCTTTTTTCTTTTTTTCTTTTTTTTTTTTTTTTTTTTTTTCAAATATAAACCTTGAAGTGGCCACTACTGAAGCACTGGCCACTGCTGGTGTGTTTAACTTAATTGATAATAACGATTCTTGGTTTGTAATTTAATTTCCCTTTCCAATATCTTCTCATGTTATTGGTAAAATTGGAAATATTTGAAATTGTATGTGCTCTGGCCTGCGAGATTTATCTTAACATGAGATCCGGTTAGAAAAAGGTAGTGCCCCTTCGAGGTAAAGATATATTAAATGTCGATTGAAATTGGTTTAAAAACACATAGCTCTTAATCGAAATGAACGAAAATGGCCAAGTTCATTATTAAGCAATCACATTGCTTATTGTTCTCACTTGACTGTTTTGAATTCCTATGATTTTTCCCCCCCGCCTCCCTTTTCAGCACTACCGTCGACCGGCCTCACGATGATGCTCCACTAGCGAAAACAGTCTCCAGGTTGCGTCCATATCCTACACACACACACCTACACACAGACACACACACACATACGCACACACACCTACACACACCTACACACATACACAAACATATACACACATACACACACCTATACACAGACACCTACACAAACATACACACACACCTACACAAACATATACACACACACACACATACGCACACACACCTACACACACATTCACACACCTACACACATACACAAACATACACACACATACACACAAATACACACACACTTACACAAACATACACACACCTACAAACAAATACACACACACCTACACAAACATACACACACACATACTCACACACTCATGCCTGCACACAGACACAAACACACACGCGTACATACACACACATACGCACACGTGATTGCGAAAAACATAATTTGAATTCAAGATGCCAAAATCCAAATTAATTAATTTTTTCTCTTTTATTTTCTGTTTTCCTAACTATGAATGTTTTCTGCTAGTGTTTTCTGCAAGTATTTTTACGTCTTTTACAACAGTTAAACGTAACGATGGAAGACTCGAAAGAACTGTGAATTAAATTTCGAGTCTGAACTTTCTCTTTTTGTTCCATTAGCATTTCTTGAGCTACGCACAATAAAAAAAACACCTTCGCAAAAGTTTGAGTATAATCCTAAAATGACAATAAGATGTTTATGCCGGGCAAAACTTGAGACAACATAATGCAATTTCTCTTCCCATAAGTTGAAAAAATGCACTGCGCTACCAACATTTGCGGAATGTTTTGTAAAAATTGCAAAAACATTTCTCCTCATTGTGAAGAACTCTAAATATATGTATTCGAAGCGACGTTATACAATAAAGCTCCCAAAAGAAAACAAGTCGGTTTGTATTGAGTCTGATTTCTTTTCCAAGAAAGAAATTTTGAATGTAATTTTCGTTTTAACAAAAAAAAAATCATTTTTACGTCATCAAAAATAGAACATTTTTTTGAGATATATTTCATTTTTAATTTCACTTTGGAAAATTAAGAATCCAGCTTTTTAAGCTCATTACGTGTTTATTTTTATGTAAATATCTAATTCAGGGTTGAATATTTAATCCATATAAACTTCTCAAGATATTGCACTTTGTCTACGTTGAGATTTAAGCAGGATGGAAATAATGTTGTTTATTCAACAAGAAGTAGGAATTTGCTTTGAAGTTAAGGGAGTAATTTGCATCATTATAACAGTAAAGTGAAAAGCAAAATTTCAGAAACTAAAACTTTAAGTTTTAAAAAATATCTTTCAAGGTTTTGGTGAGTTTGAGCTCATCTACTGCTCAGTCATTGTTAGTGAACTAAAATTTTCTTTAGCAAAAGGAATTTTTCTTAAAACAAGTAGACTAACCCAGTTTTAGTCCTCCTTTAAAAATTAAAAAAAAACTTTACCAAAAGATTAGGCTAAAATTTTCTCGAATTGGCTTTTAAATAAAGTGAAAGTTTTATTGGTTCAAATGTTTTCACACGCTTTAATGTTTATTTTATCTAAACTATTGCAGACTAAGCCTTAACTTTAAGGGGATGCAATACCGAAAAAATGTGAAATTTTCTTTAAATTTTCGACTTTTAAATTTTAGTCTCAAAATGATCCTTCAACTGTTTTCTTTGTATGTTCTAAATCTTATTCTGAAATATTAAAAGGCAAAAAAGTTATAACCGATTTCGTAACATCATGTCTGCTGTGATTCCTTTAAATTTCCTCCGGTAGTTCACATCCATTGAAAACTTTAAATTCGTTTTTCTCAGTTTCTAATTTTTACATGTTTTGGTGTATTTAAAGTGCAAAGGCTTTTTTTGTATTTAAGATAGCAATTTGAAATTTTTTGCACATGTTTATAAGTATTTGCCTCACATAATTGGGTATTTTTGAAACTCTAAGTGAAACAGTTTTTTTTATTTTTTAATCAAACTTTAAAATAAGAGATTTTTACAAATTTTTTAGACATACTGTATGAAAAAATCATAAATATTTTTCTATAGCTCTGATATTTTAAAAAATACCTTGTTTTATGTAAAAATGTTTGAATAGTGTTTTAAAAAAAGAATGGATTCGATACGACAAAAATTGTAGAAAAAGATAGCTTTTTTAAAAAAAAAAATTAAATTTTATAATAAATAATTAATTAACACGGCTTGTTTTGCTAAATTGTTTTATTGTATTAAATCATAAACATAAAATCATAAAAAGTTTTGAGTTAAAATGAATATAAAATTTTTTTTAATGTTTGGTACCGCGTCCCCTGAAACCAAATATTTATTGATAATTCCAGTTTCCATCACAGATCTTTTCACAATGCATTCTTTTGTCTATTAATAATTAATCTGTTAGTAACTGAACCCCGTATTGTGTTCTGAGTTAATTTTTCGATTTAAATGTAAAAATATGAATTTTATTTTGTCATTAATAATTTCCAGTGTTAATTAAAGATATTTTTGCCCATGTATTACATTTTTCTATCTAGTAATAATTAATCTATCAATAATTGTTTTGACAAAAGTTTTTAAAATTTCAATATGAAAGTGAATTAATAAATGATTTTTTTAAGATTTCACTCAATAATTGATTTGAATATCATTTATCTTACTATTACAACATATACGGCATCCAAATACTGTTGGAAGATAAGTGTAAAAGAAGAGTAAACTGCATACCAATCATTTACATTGTAAACTTGAAAAACAAAACACTTACCTAATTGTTGAATATTGAGTTATTGGGTGTATCGGATAATTTAGTGACAGATAATCAAGTATGCCAGATGCAAAGAAGTCAGATAGTCGGAAGAAGTTATACATGAGATTATCTATGAATGAGAGTTTAGCACTGCCGTCAAATTTTTGGCGGGAAATAATTTCATTTATTAATTTTTAATGTAATGTGTCCCAATACTTTAATTTAATTGCTGTGTAAGCAACAGGAAAAACAAGTATATTCCAATCTGATCTGTTTGGAATGTAATTCTTTTCAAATTGGAAAACAGATGATTCAAAATGATCTATATATAATCCTGATTTTTTTAATAAAAAAAACTTATCTCACAAAACTACATTCTTTCCTTCCACAAAAAACATAACCAAATCCAATCCGACCCCCCCCCCCCCCCCTACACAGTTAAAAGTAATGTTTAAAGTGAATTCCGATTTCCTCATTAGGGCATTCTTTTAAAACAGCCTTGCATTGTGAACGCATTAAAGCTTTCCACACGCTTTCATATTTGTTAACAACTCATCACACAAACTGTCACAAAGAAATTGTTGCAGTTACGTTGTAATGAAATTTCATTAAACAATGTGTCATAGCGTGATTTCTGTCATACGTCACAGCTCTCACTCTGGACTTTTTGACCATTGTGACTTTTAAGGACGTCACTTTAACTTCGTTGTGACATAATGCTGTTCTATCAACATTGAATTTATACGTCACGTTATGAAGTGCCGTATAACTAAATATACCACATAATTGATTGTTTTGAAAGTTCTGTATCTAAGGCTTTAACCTAAATTTTTCATTTCGTGTAATTATTTTATTGCTTATTATTTTATTGCTTAAATTACTATCTACATTAGCGCCACAATAAAAAGTCAATGATTTTGTCAGATTGATTTTCATTGTCAGCTCAAACCAGATTGTAAAAACCGTATAAATATAATTTGAAAGATACAGGGTGTCCTGAAATATACTGACTGCTTTCATAAAATTTATAACAGGGAAACGGTTGATGATAAAAAAAAACAAATTCTTGTAAAAAAAATTCATGTGGTGGGCCGTAAGATTTATTTCCCAGAGTTCCAAATTTTAGTTCAAGAATTTTCCAATAGATGACACTGCAGATCGTATGACCGTAAATCAAAGAAAGATAGAAAATTACATCATAATTATCCGAAAAATGTTTTTAATAAACAAAATTACGCAACAATATTTTCAAAATGTCTACCGCCAGCTGCAACCAATCGCAATCGGAGGAAAACCGATGAACAATCTTCTTTTATGACTTCATGGCTCTCTATCTGCAGCGCCATCTACTGAAAAAAAATTTGGAACTCCGATGAAAAAAATTTACGGCCCACCACATGAATTTTCTGCAAGATTTTTTTTTTTTTCATAAACTGTTTCCCTGTTATAAATTTTTGAAATCAGTCAGTCTATTTTAGGACACCCTGTATTTAAACACCATATATTTTTATTTTTTGTTTTTATTTTTTACGTTCTCCAAAATTTTCTTTTGATTGCTGTGTAAGAGACGAGAACAAACTTCAACTGATCCCGTTAAGAAAAAATACTTTTCAAATAACAAAACAGATAATTCAAAATGATCTAATCCTGACAAAATTTTATAAAAGCACTTATCTCATCAACTACTAGTTCCACTCTCTCTCAAACAACATAACCGAATTACCCCCGGTCCCCAAGTTAGAAATTAGATTAAAGTGAATTCCGATTTCCTCATCAGCGCATTCTTTTACAACAGCCATGCATCATGAACGCACGAAAGCTTTCCAAACACTTTCATATTTGTTAACAACTCATCACACTAATAACAAAGACTTTTATCATGATTAAATATCTTAGAAATGAAGCAGGTCTTTTCTATTTTTCTGCCAGGGCTTTTTCTATTAAGATTATGAGCTCCGGACTTGCCTCGAGGAAATAACTTCCGTCTTCCCGAGCAATTAAAGGTAATTAGTTTTTCTGTCTCTAATACTCGAAATCGTGGTGAGAAGTTTTTCGGGTCGAAACTTTTTTTTTCCGCTTCTTCTTTTGCTTCGCAGTGTTGCAGGAAAGGCATTATGGGAGATCACTTAATTAAAATTTAATTAGTGAAAAGTAGTTTACACGTTAGGGTTTTAATCACGAAGTATTTTTAATGTATTTTGTTATTTCGTTGGGTGTTATTGCGTTTTTTTTTATACCGTATGCTTTTTCAATGGTTTTAGGTTCCTCATTAGCTATCCATTTTTTTACGTCCAATTTCCCCTCAAAATACGAAATAGATTTTTTCTTTTTTTTCAGCTGATTTTATACATAAGTTAAGCATTTGGTACAAATATATCACTTAACAACTATGCAAAACATGTTTTTTAAATTGGATTTCAGGGCCTGACTGTTTTAAAGCCGTATACATTGACTTTTATTTTCAGCCAGTAAAGTCTCTTAGAAATAATTCACCTAACTAATTTGCCATTCCTATTACACTAGTCTACAAAAAACAACTTTTGTCTGCATCCTCGTTTTAAATAGTCAATTCCTACTAATTTTGGGTCGAAAAAAACGAATATAGTAGTGGATTTTTTTTTTCTTTTTAGCTTTCTTGTTTTCAAGATACATTAAAGCCCAATGGAGAAAGACGCACAGCAACCACACATTGATTTAAAGGTAGCGTTAAAAAGGGAAAAAATCCTGTGCAATTCATGTTATTAAATAGGTCCTGTTTTATTAAACAATGCTTTTTTTTGGAAAGCAATGGTGGCATTTACAATTGCGTTTTGTACGTCAAAGAAAGACCATCTCTTATAATAGTTCAGCAGCATTTGGTGAGCATTAACTCAGCCCAATGGCTTTGATATCTGCGCTTCACTGTAAAAGTATCTTGGTAAAACCTTTTCTCGTGCTCTCTGCTCATAGTTTTAGTTTTTAAACAAAATATCCTAGAAGAAGTTACCAAAATCGAGTTTCAGAGACACATCATTCATCAATGATCACAGAACTTCTGTAGGGATTCTTTGACCAACCGTTTTTAGTTCTCGTCTTCCCTGCTACTTAGAAATACTTGTAATATACCCTTAAAGGCTTATTAGGTGTTTTTTTTTTTCGCTCCTCACAATTTTTTTTTTTTTTTTCAAAAACAGTGATTTTCACAATTGCGCGTATTTGAAGGACCGCTAAAAGTTCTCTCCTTATCCTTAGCTTCAATATATCTTGGAAGTTTCCTTCCAATAAGGTACTGGAAAATTGTCTTTGCTCATAGCTTTCACAAAGTTCTTCATTATCTCCAGCAGAATGAGCATGCGTGGAAGCAGAAATAGATAGAAATACTAGATTCTGTTCTTGGGCATTTCTCTTCCTAGAATTTGAATTTCTTGAATTTGAATTCATGTAGTGAGATTTTCTACCCCAACCTGGGGTTGAAGTTCAGAAAACAGTCATCCTCAGGGGGGGGGGATGCTTCTATCTGGCAGGGAAAAAATGCATTAGTGAGATTTCACTACCCTAGTTGGCTCTGTATCTTGAAAAATAGAGTTAATCTGAACTTTTTATGGTGATTTTCGTGTTGAGCGAGGCAAAATACTTTGGAAATAGCTATTTTTTTGCCGAATGCATTTTTGGTGTTGACTGGTGTTAATATTTTCTATAACTATTTATCGTCATACCAGTATTACCAGTAACTGACCGCTTAAGTATAACTTTATTTTCAGATTTAAAAGTAGAGGAAAGTGGGACAAAACCTTACAAGCGGTTTAAATTGACCCCTTTCGATTTTGCGTTACACGTGCTACTATCTGATGAAAAAAGAAACAATTATTAAAGTAACTGCTATGAAAAAAGCATTTGAAGCTGTATTTAATGTTTAGTTAAGGGGCAACATCTTTTTAAAACTTGTTTTGATTTTTTGTCAGACTAAAGTGGTAAAGATCCTATATTTATGTCAGAAAGATTATTAATTTTGTATGAAGTAGATGAATATATGAATTCACTGTATTTAGTATTTTATTTTAGCTTAATCAAGAAACGCTACGTTTTTCATTACAGTCCTAGGTTGTAATTGAGAAAATGACGGTTTTGCCTCGCCCATGCGGCAAAACCGTCATTTTGCAAAAGGTAACAAAAAATTATTAAGCTCAGAGCATTGGCCCTAAAATGTATGAGGAAGTAAACTGACTAATTTTTATCCTGGAAACAACTCTGAATGGCTTTTACATTTCCTTCAAAGCTTCAAGGTGCGGTTTGCCCCACTTTTCCCTAGCTCACGACTCTCCAACCTACGGCCCGCGAGCAGATTTTTTTCGGTCAGCGGGAAGCTTACAAACTGAAAACATTTTTTTTTTTTTTTTAATTTGATAATGGGTGATTCTCGGCAAAATGTCCCGTGCGTAACGCTAAGTTTTTTTTATTTTATTTAAGTAACTATTAATTAAATATTGGATTAACTGTTATGCTTTGATAGTATATTAAAGCATGTATTATTCCCCAACAGCATTATTTTTTGAAGCTTTGGTTAGCTTGAAAAAATAAAAAACTTAGCGTTACGCACGGGACATTTTTTCGAGAATCGCCTTAATAGATTTCTTTTAAAGTATTTTAAAAGAAAACTAAGCCAAGAAAGTCTCAAAACCCACCACTTAGTATTATCAGATAGTAATGTAACCAGTATAGTATTAATCAGAGGGGAGCAGTTGCCTTTTCCTAGAGGAGAATATTAACTTTCACTTTCCTCTTTGAAGTCACCAAAAATATTTTTTAACTGCAACAATAAGGCTTAAATAAGAGATAAAGAAGTAAAACTTCCCGTTAACGTGTAGAAAGGAGCAATTTTATTACTCAAATTTGAAATTTAGGTTTTAAATTGAAAAAATTGAATTATTGTTATTAATTGGTGAAAATATTCTGTTAAAATTTTGCTTGAACTACGCATTTATTATTATTAATATTACTGAAAGTGAACTACTAGCATTCTTTCATTTTCCATAACGACATTCTTTTCTTATAATTTAATAATGTTTACTTTCGCACATCTTATGGAAATGGAATCCCCTTTTCAAGCATGGAAAAAGATTAGGGTAAAACAATAAGTGTGAATATTCAGTAAGTTACCGCCTATTAGCCAGGGCTAAAGCAGAAACACATGAAATACACCGCCAGCTCAGTCATTTCCAGCTGAGGACTGCAGTTTCGTGCTTATTAGCACTCATCAGCCCGACATAGGAAAGTGACTGAGTTGGAGATGGAAAACCTCTTAAGGAAGCCAAGAGTGCGAAACAAACTGGTAGCTAATATGGAATTAGCAGACCAAACGAGTGACCGAAGCAATGGTTCGGTTCAACTCGAAGATTGAACGCGAGGCAAGGTATATTTAGTAAGTTACCGCCCATCAGCCAGGGCTAAAGCAGAAACACATGAAATACACCGCCAGCTCAGTCATTTCCAGCCGAGGACTGCAGTTTCGTGCTTATTAGCACTCATCAGCCCGGCATAGGAAATAACCGAAAGACAGCCCGGCATAGGAAATGCCGAATAAGTGTGAAGACGAACAGTAGGCGTCGAATGAAGAAAAACAGATGTCATTGCGCTTGGCCAGAAGTAGCAACAAAATTAGAGTTTGACTAACATTTTTAGTTCCACACTAAAAATTTTTCAATTGTGGTTTCTTGAGTGATTGATGTTTATTTTCCGTTTTACATTATTAATGTTTAAAAAATGCAATGAAATACTAGCATGCATGCTTAGCTTACGTACGCTGGCTATATAACGTCCAATGAGAAGGCACATTAGGCGACATTAAAAAACAATTCTAGAAATTTTAAAAAAGAAAAAAGAATTTCAAAGAATTTTTAGTTTCAAATTTGCCAAGTCGTCAGCAAAATCTGCCGAATAAGGAATTTTTTGGGAGGTCACTCTGACCTGGAAACCCCTGAATGTAAAGCGTCATCATTTCTTCATAAGCTTCAGCAGCTTAAATTTCGGGAACACTATTTTCTGTGTTTTTTTGGGTCAAAGAAATTTTTCTTAGTCTTATAGGGGAGAAGGGCGGTAGATTTTTGATCTGGCTAGGTGCGGCGTCGAGCTAAATTCGGCTCTGGATGGGTGAAAGCTCTTATGTGAATCCCAGAGCATCAAAGGACCTTTGCGCCAAATTTGGGAAAGAACCGATATAAACTGGATTTGTAAAACGAACATACACACACAGACACCCTCATACGGCAATTTTTATATGCAGCGAAAACCCGTTCAAATTGCAAGATTTCTATTTTCGCAACCATTAGTAGTCCTAGATACATACACTACATCACCAAAAGTCCTCACCAACATCATCATTATTAACATAGTTATTAAACATAAGCAGTTAGAATGTTTATTAGTTTAACGAATGTGTATTCAATGAACAAATTTTAATCAAAATTACTTCATATAAAAATTAATGTGTTTATTTTTTTTTTTTTTTTTTTTTTAAGACATAGCAACGGAAAATTTTTGCAGCCACTTTCATCATGCTTAGAGAAGTATTTAAATAAATAAGGACTTCTGGAAAAAAGTATTTTATACCTGTGATAACCAAATAAACGTCTTTTATTAAAGAAAAAAAATCTCACTTGAATTAATTAAACATATTCTGACCACATTGAGGTTTCGTTGATCAATTTTTTTTTAGCTCTCACGTTTGCTTGATTAACCCTAACAAAAACGAGAGTCTTACGTGTACTTTTTTTTCATTATAGCTTAGTTTGAATTTAAACTGACACCGCCCTTCCCCCCCCCCCGATACGTATTTTTTATTTATCTATCACCCTTTTGTTTTAAAAAAATTCAGTTGTGTTTCTCTTTCAGTTCAAACGTATTGACATACGATTTTTTTCCCTTAAAAAAATAAAAGACACTTAATCGCGTCTCTAAGTAGTATAAATTTAATAGTAATAAGAACAGTAAAAACTTCTGCCAATTTAGTAGGTTTTTTTAACTGTTTTTTATTTTTATTATTATTATCATGAAGTCGAAAAATGTTTTAGAAAGCCAAGCTGAATGTTTCAGTCTTTTAGAATTATAAAGAGGGAAAACTTTTAAGGTGCTAGCCTGAAATTTAGAACTTTTGGGTTACAAAGTAGAAAGAACTTAATAGGATGTCCATATGAGCTTTAATATTTTTTGGCTGAAGATGAAAAGGCTTTTAGGGTTACTGTATAATATTCACTATTTTTGAGCTATAAAGAAGAAAAAATAAATAAATTTTTTGCATAAGATGAAGCATTTTTTGGTAGCAAAATATGAAAAAAAAAACTTTAGAATGCTAAACTAAATTTAAATTTTCTGACGTTTAATGCCAGAAACATTAATTTATTCTTAGCACTTTGTTTATGTTATCAGCATTTATGTTTAGTTTATATTAGTACTTCGCACTTTTATATTGTTAGCACTTGGGGCTAGTACGGACTAACATTTTCAGGGGTTCATGCCGACCTCTTTTTTATGCGGAAATATTAAACAGCTTAATCGAAGTCACCTAAAGACTATATAACTATTTAACTTCAAATTTTACTGCAGTTCCAATTTATGTAATAATCATTTTTCTGAATGCTGATAGGAATTTTAAGGAACTGACATCATTATTCGAATGAGGACTGTTAGAGAACTTATTCACATGGGGTTTTTTTGAAACTATTCTTTTAATTCTAATGGAATTTAAGAGAGAGTATGTTGATGTTATTTTTGATTTTTTTTCTTATCCTGACCCCTTTCAACACTATTTTGGAACTAATTTCCTAATCCAGATAAATATTTTAGAGGGACTGTTACGTTATTTAAAAAATGTAACCCTTGTTCTGTCCGGCATTTTTAAAAACTCATGTCCTTATTCTGACGGGGAATTTTAGAGAGTGTTTTTTTATTTGTTATGGAGAGTTACGGGGGCGATTGCTTTTATTCTAATGAGTGTTTTTTGGGACCTTTTCCTGCTCTTATTGTGATTTTTAAAGTCTGTTGTCCTCACTCAAGTGGGGATTTTTAAAGTCTGTTGTCCTCACTCAAGAAGGGATTTTTTGGGGATAATGTCGAGACTGCACTGGGGATTTTTAAGGACTGTCGCTCCAAATCTAATAAAGATTTATAGTGTCAATTAACGTTGTTTTGAGACACTTGCCTTCATGCTAATGACTCCTTTTATCTACAATTATCCTTTTTATTCAAAAGAAAATGATATGCTTCACGGCTCACGTACCTTAAGTTCTATGTCTCAGCAGAGATGATGCAACAATCGAGGTATCTCACGCTGCTCCAGACGCAATCTGACGGGGAATGGGGTTTTTAGGGAAGTGTTAACTTCATTCACGAAGTTTAATTTTTCTATTGAGAATTTTTAGCAACTTATGTCCGAATTTAAATGGAAATTTTAGGAACTGTTGATATTATTCCGATGAGCAATTTAACTTTTTTTTAAATAAATTTAAGCCCGATTGTTGAACATGCCCCGTTTGACATAACTTTTATTTTTTAGGTAGACCGTGCACAGCACAGCCGGGAAACGCATCTAGTAAATAACTAAATTAAGCTAAATTTTTAAGCGAAGCTGTTTCAAATGTCAGCTTACTATTCAGTTCTCGGCTTTAAATCAAACACTGGATTAAATTTTTCCGTCTAGAAATCATATTTTCACATTTTAGGAAAAGTTTCTGTCTTCAGGATCTCTTACTTTTGATTTCTTTCACGTCAGATAAATGAAGAATATCTCTTTGAGTTTCCTCCGGGAGCTTTTAATGATTGGATTTGAAGAGCTGCATAATTTACTTAAATCCAAATTTCTTAGGCAGTTAGAATTAATAGTTTTAAGTAATTTTGTAACGGTTAATCCGTATTTTCTAACATAATTCCTCCTGACATCTTCGAGTTGATAAAAATTATCTTATGTGATAATAAGTGAGCTCCTAAGGGAGGCCTTAAATGTTTCCTTATTCGGTTTTTTGTCTAAATATTCGGCAAATTTAGAGACAGTATTGTAATATTTTAATTTTTTAATGAAGTCTAGATATAGATAGGTGGGAGCTCACTTTTTTTTATTTAATGAATCGGTAATATTAGAAGTGCTTTTCGGATCATTGAAAAATTTCCTCTACCAAGAATGTTAGTCCGTGGCACCCCTAATTTCCAAGTCCAAGGCATTAATTTCAGTCAATTTAAATGTGCTCACATCTTTTGTATTGAAAAAAAAGAGCTTATTTTGGCACCAAAAACGGGTTTCAGTAATTTGTATTGAAATTTGTGCTTTTAACCAAGGGTGCCCACAGACGGGGAGGGGGATTATGGCGCAGGCTGCGCCATCAAAATTGGCGGGGGGGGGATATTTTTATTTTTTTATTTATTTGTTTAATTTTATTTATTTATTTATTTTTAATTTAAATTACTTATTTTATTTTATTCTGTTTATATTTTACTTCGTTTATTTATTTAGTATCTGTGTGTGTGTGTATCATTGGCGTAGCACTGAACTTTTCTAACAAAATAATACTAATAGTAATAATAATAATAATAACAATTTTTAAAAAAATAAATAAATAATATTTAAAAAAGTAAATATAAAAATATTTTTAAAAAATTTATTTTTTAAATAGAGCTAGAAAATAAAAAAGGGAAAGAGGGTTGAGAAAATTGGGGGAAGGGGGATCTGTACCATTGAACCTGGGGGGGGGAGCACCCGTGCTTCTAACGTTGATTTTGCTCTTAGCGTGAGATTTTAAACAGCTTTCATGCTCACAAAAAATGTCTGTAAAAAAACGAATGAAAAGTTTTAAATTTTTAGTTTTGGCTCACTTAACAGCGGTTTTGGGGTGAAAAAAACGATGGTGTGACATTCCTGGATTTCAATTTTTTTTCGAAAGTTAGTTTTAAAAACAACTAGAACTCGTTTTCGTTTTAATTGGTCGGAAAAATTAATAGTACTCTCTTAAATTATGTCAGTTTGGCACCGTAATCTAAGATTTATAGATTGATTTCACAATAAATTAAAAAAGAAATTTTGCGCTGCTACACAAGATAACAGTAATTTCATTTTTTAGCATTATCGTATGACTTGATTAAGAACCATTTAATATTACCAGTTTCACTGGACCTGTGATTACATCATTCAACCCCGTCGAGTATTTTGTCAAAGTGCCGAATATTTCTTTTACCCCAGTTAGAATTTCTCTTCTTAAATAATTACATGTTTAACTGAAAGTGAAAATACTTCCAATAACTAATTACTATTTTAGAGTAAATCGCAATTTAAAAAAAAAGATTATTGTTGCTGGGTTTTTTTTTTTTTTTTTTTTACTGTTTTAATTTGAAATTGGAAGCATTTCTCAAAAATTGAAAAGAAGTAACTTTAACAGAGCTTGAATGATTTTCTTAACATTTGAAATTTTTCTTGTGTGAAGTATGAAAAATTCAACTTCAATTTTCATTAAGAATAATAGTTTTACGCTCAGACAATGCATTTAAGTATTCACTTCCTTAAAAAATTTAAGAGCAATTTCCCCAAATTTACATTAAAAATGCATTGAAAACTGTCATTATTATCCTCATTTAAAAATGCGTCAACAAATCACGAAGTTGCAAATTAAGTTTTTTCCTGCAAATGAATAATGGAGAGGTTAAACATAGGGCAGCACGAAAAAAATATTGAACCCTTAAGTTGAATAATAATTTCTTGAAAAATAGATTTTATTCAGAATTTTGAAGAAATACACACTGTAGTAATTAAAAAACAACAGTTTTGGCCTGAGACATGAAAAACTATTCCATTAATGAACATCAGTTTTACTATTTTTTTTAAAATATATGTTGCACTAGTTCAAAAACAAAATATTTTGTAACCTGCATTCTCTTGCAAGAAAAGTTGGCAGTAATTACACTTTACAATGTCATGCACTGAGTTTTGAAAATTATATCCCTTAAACTAAAAAAAATACCCGGTGACTAAATTATAAGTAAATAGATTATAGTGTTAAAAGAAAGTTCTTTATTTCTAGGAATGTAATTTTAATTAGCCTTAAGAACATTAGCTTAATTTCTTATTATGTAACTAAATAAAGCTTTTACAAATATAACAAAACTAGGTGCACATACACAATGTAGTACAGCGCAAAATATTATTTAAAATTATTAATGTTGACTGCTGTGCAATATAATAACGTTATTTCTCTCTATTGCACCTTTATGGTGTAGTAAAAATGTCATGACGTTACGTAATCCTTAACGAGAACAAGGGACAATCATTGCATTGAAATTACATTTTATTTCAGTTCTTTAAACTATAATTAGGATATGTGCCTTATATATGTATTTCTCTTATTCTTTAGGAGTATCTTCAGTGAAAAGTATCCTTTAATAATTAAAATTTAAAAAAAACTTTCATAAATGATGTAACAGAAACATTCTGACGAATATAGTACCCATCATTTCCGGCACTTCTCATTTTTGTTGATTAATTTTTGAAATTATCTGTCAACTAGTCAAATTGCTTAATTTATTCTTCCTTTATTTGTGTTGTTTTCAGAAATTATCTGTGGTTGGAAGATAAGCAATTCATAAAGGTTTTTTTTAATATTTCGACAATTTGTGTAATGAGTAGATAAATAAATCTCAAAAAAAAAAGTTATCAACACAAGAATAAGTTACAATTACAGAACAAAAGCATAAAATGAAAAAGGTGTCTCACTTGATAGTTGACTGAAGAGTTCAAAGTGGCTGACAAATCTCAGAATTTTTAGTATTACTTAGAATTCTTAAAAATATGACTCATTCAATGTAATAGTTTGCTTTATTTTCAAAATGGCAATTACAGAGTGAACAACAGGAAATACAGATAATGTTGGGACACCAATAAGAAAAAAAAACAACTTTTCTCGAGGGATTTTTTTTCAAGCTGTATTACTATGACTACTTTCATGCGAAGGATGTGATTTAACTCAAATGATGTTGATTAACTCAAACATAGAGCTATTTGATAATTACATATGATTGAAGATTTGATAATTACATATGATTTGATGATTACATAGACTCATTAACTCAAACATTGAATTAATCGGATGTGATTTAACTCAAACGTAACTTGACCAAGCTGTTGCATTTTAGCACAATTTTAAATTACATTTTAAGTAATGATGATTTGAAGTTGGACACCTAATATTCACCTTCTAGTTCTAAAATAAAATATTTTTAAGTTCTTCCTGAATTACTTATGCACTAATCATTAATACTTGATTGTACACAAATGGATAATCAATTTACAAAAATTAATGGGTGGAACTTATTAAAATTGATTTTAGAAAGTTCAAAAATGTCGGACTTGATTAGTAACATTTTCGTGATAATGACCCTGGACTATGGTTGGAAATTCAAAAAATTAAAAAAATTTCACATTTATGAATGTTGCTTACAATTTAAGTTCACCAGAAATATATTCCTACAAATTTATTATCTCTTATCAAAAGATTTTAAATGTTCTTTCTTTTTTTAACTCAAGTTTAAATACGAAAATTAGATGTGCTTAGAATAACTAGAATATAAATGAATTAGTTTAACTAGAATATAAATGAAAATGTTAGCTAATGTTTACTCTGAGCAAATATGATTTAGAAAAATTAAAATAAAATTTATAATTTAATTTTTGAGGACAAATTAAAGCAAACTAATGCGAGTGAAAATTTTGATTGTTTTATAATAATATAACAAATAAAAATGTTTAATAGTAATCGACTCAGAAAAGAATTATAACCACTTAGTTTTGTCCCTAAGTCTTTAAGTTTTAAACCGTTTTTCATGAAAACGGAAAATTATGTGCATTAAATTGCTCGAAAAATATCAGAAATTTTAAACCTATTTGTCTTTAAGACAAACTATAAAAAATAAACTTCAAGTAATTAATTATTGTCTGTTGTTAATACTTAAACGTTTTTAATAAAAGTTAAATTTACTTTTGAAAGTATAATATTCTTAACTGAAGCCAATTCCATAATTCTAATCTCCATAAATGTTTTCGAATGCAAACGCGTAAGAAGAAACATTCATCTCTTATTTTTTCGAACAATTTTATCAAAATGAGTGAGGGACTTTTAAGATGATTAATTGCACATCACCAAGGATTTTTTGGCCGAAATGTTTTTATGTCAGCTTATTAGCACCAAAAGAGAATAATTTCCTCAGCTGACGCAATTAAAGGTAATTAGTTTTTCAATCTTCCCTCTGTTAGCCCTCTAGTGGGTAAGTTTTCACTTAACACTATTTACTTGCTTTTTTTCTGCAATAGAATAAATTGGCGTACCGCTTAATTAAATTTTAATTACTCAAAAATGTTTTAACGCATCACTACCTCTAAAACGAAGCTCTGTGTTTCTAATTTTATTAGGGTTCTCTAAAATGTTATTTGTTTTCCGTTTTTTATCATTTTTACACCTTTCAAATAAATTATATTCTTTTTCGTTTCTGTAAATTTTGTGCATCTAATTCGTCTTTTCGCATTGGAATTACGTTGCACTTTTTTTCACAATTACAAAAATTCAAAGATTTTTTATTATTGTATATTATCATTATTATTGTCGTCTTTTTTTCCCATTGTGAAAAAAATAATAAAAATTTTGATTTAGAACATTGTTTAGGGATGTCCACAAATGATTCACTCTTAAAGAGGGACATGAGTGATATTTTGACTGTTAGAAGGGAAAGAGAGAGTGTGTGACCAGAAGTGACATCAATGCATTTTTAATAACAATACGTTTATGAAAAACAGTGTGACCTGTGACAAGAAAGCAACGAAGGCGGTAACGTGAAGTTTGACTTAGTGACAAAAGAGGGGGGGAGTCAAAAATGCTTAAAAAATGGGTGATAAAAAATAAATTGCGTAACCATACTTTACAGATGCTGGAAAAAACCTTAAGATCTATTTTTAAAAGAATTTTAAAAAGTTTAGCCTATTAGAAGCACTACTTCTTGTGCATGCGCCCTTGAGTACAGACAGTCCATGTAATTCTCGTTATTTAACACTAGAGATCTTTGATAAGTGTACTAGAAATTCAAATGGTGTCCATATGGTGTCCAATGGTGGAATTTGTATTAAGTAATTATGGTTTTTTTCCAGAATAACTGTCTCGGATTTTTGAAACTTTAACATTCTATGGCTATATTTTGAGTTGCATAATATGTTTTATATAAACCTTTTTGTTTTTTTCTTAATTTATTAGCTTGCATAAAAAACTAAAATTTTAGCATCATTAATAATAGTATTCATCACAGGAAAAAAATAATTTCATTTGAAAATCCACGCCATTGGAAGTAAATAAAAGCTATCCTTGAACCTGAAAAACAATCTGATTAACGATCCCAAAATTAAAAGCATTTTAATAATTTTTCAATGACTGGCATGGAATGAAAATCGTAAATCAAGCCCTTTCCAGTCACAAAGATAAGGAGCAAGTGGTTAAGAGATTAGAGCGACATCTGTGCATTTTTAGGGGTCATCTAGAAATGAAAATATTTTACAACATCAAGGTATTTTGCTTGTTTAAATATGTGCTCTATCGTACAATGCTTGTGAAAAAAACTAAAACCGAAATTAAGAGTAAACTTGAAATTACTTCCTCCGTCCTAAATTAGTTGCTACATTTTTGTCGAAAATTTGGTCACAAATTATTAGCTACAAAATTTTTATTTCTTTTGCATATTTGTTAATAAAAACAAAATAATGAACCAAAAAAGAATACATTCATCAGATTTAAATTTTGTCATATGTACGGAATCTTAGTTACTTTCCCTTTCGGCAAATTACTTTAAAAAAAAAAAAAAAAATTCATTCAATAGATTCGTTAATGTTCATGAAAATTAATTTATGCTTCAACGGGTCTTTTTTTTAATTTCGAAAGTAAAATATCGAATATACATTCACAGAATGAAAACCAGTTAATGACTCCATCCGTCCTAAATTACTCCTTATATATAGGTCGCAAATTTTGTCTACCTTCGAATACTTTTGAACTAGATATTAAAATTGATATTTTAATGGTTGTACTTAAACATTTTTCAAAGACTTCAGGGTGCTTTCCAACCCTGGTTGGTGCTTTGCGACCAACAACATTTTCTTATCAAACAATCCCTTCTGAAACCAGTACCAAATTAACTTCGAAAATCCAGGATTCGCGTATTCTCAAGCCACACTCCAATTTGCAAGGACTCTTAAACCGTCCTCAATTAGTCCTTTCATATAGGTCGCAAACTTTAGCTTTCTCAAAATACTTTTCTACTAAACATTGAAACTGATACTTCAAATGTTTTCTATAAGCAATTTTCAGAGATTTAAGGGTGCTATGCTATCAATAAATGACATTTACTTATCAAATATTCCCTTCTTAAATCAGTACCAAAATAATTTCAAAAATGCAGGATTCGCATATTCCTAAATTAAGCTTCAATTTGTAAGAAATCTTAAACTAGTTAATGCGACTATCTTCTAGCCAATGAATCTTAATTGGTTAGAAAACAAACTGATCTTTCTAGTATACTTGTCTCTTGTCACGCCCCAATGGCTTTTCTGGTTCTTACCTTACCTTACAACTTTCCAAAAAAGTATTATTACTGCGATAAACAAATGATAATAATTTTCTTTTGTCGTTTACTTTTTATCACTAATCAATCAAGCAAAGTTATCTAAACATTTAAAATTGTGAGCCTCCTTTTGAAAAGGGACACTGGGCATTGGCCTCGCTTACCCCTGCAGTATTCATGTCCTGATGACTTGGATAATGGATCGCCAACCTCTTTCTGAAACATTTCACATTAGCAATAGTGCTTGAAACACCGAAAAACGAGTTTCTCATATTTGAATACTAAAGGTAATGAAGTATTTTTTTTTTTTTGCTGGAGTATTCAGAAATCTTATTCTCAATGTACCTTACATAGCTGGATAATCTAAATATTATTGCAAAGGAAGTTTTTATGAATATAAAATCAGTTTCCTACATAATTTGAAGTCTGTCATCAGCATAAGGTAAACAGAAAATGCCAATAAGAGATGTAAATGTTTGGACGTCCTTTTTTAAAAGGGAAGAGAAAATAAAATAGTAAATAAACTTCAGACATTTTCCGTGAAGTGCGAAACAAAGCAAAATAGCTTTTTGATTTAAAAGCTTGTACACTGGGGTGCCCCCCCCCCCCAAAAAAAAAAAAAAAACGAAAGTCAATTTTTCAAGTCGCACACTCTCTCATACTTTTTCTTTGGGTTCAAAGCAACTGTAAAAAAAAAGTTTCATCTAATTTGAACAACGGCGACCCGTGCCGACTTGCACCTGAAAGTGTGAACCAGTACTATGTACCGAGTCGAATCGAAAAACATTTTTTTTTTTTGGAAGTCCAAAATTTTACGTTGATGAAACGTTGCCCCCTATTGCCCCACGTGTACCCCAAACATATTTATCCAAATCAAAAAAACATTTAGGTGTCCTGCAAGAGGCGTAAAATTTAATTTTCTTGAAAAAAATGATTTTTTTCCATTGTATTTTTGTTTTAATGTAAGGTAAATGTTAAGAAGTTATCAGGCAGAAAAATATAAACAGTAAAGTCGGTAATTATCGTTAAATAGAAGTTTTTGCTCTCTTGCAATGTTTAAAGTCTCCCACGTGGTACACAAAATATGGGTTATTTCAATTTTAAGTTAAATTTTTCATTTTAATATTATTGTAGCTTTATTATTCATCTGCAAATGTTGGTTTGAAAATGTGCTCGCTAATAATTTTTGAACTTGATCTTTTATTTAAGTGTATATGTAATTTTTTAAAAGATAAATCAAAAATATCAATTTTTTGAAGAAAATTATAAATTTTAGGAATTCTGCTGGAAGCCTATATATTTTTTAATTTGGATACACATTTTTGTGGTACATGTGAGACTATGACAACGTTTAATGAACATAACATTTCGAACTTCCAAAAAAAATGTTTTTTGATCGGCCTAGTACACAGGGCTGGTTTACACTTTCAGGCGCAAGTCGGCGCAGGTTGCTTTGTTCAAATTACATGAAACTTTTTTTTTAAATTCAGTATGATTTTGATAATATTTTTTGGCAATGTTTGACATGCAGTGAAATACTTCATTTTGACAAACCTGAACTGAATCCGGTCACTTAACTGCTTTACTGGTAAGACTCATTTTAGGAGAATGAAGAAATGAAAAAGTGGCTAACAATGAACGCTATCTTCTGGAGTTCAGGGTTAATCCACTGGAGTGAGAGTTAAAATTTCAACTATCAAAATATCTCCTAACAAGCAATAGCTTCGTTCAAATGTAGAAGCAATTTTTACCTGTCATACTTTGACGAGCAATTTTCTTGGGACTAAAATATTTATTGGGTTCATTGGCACTGAAGATCACTCTGATGCGGTCGAGTGAGAGAATGCAACTGAAAATCACTGATCAAACAAGCGGAACGTACATTGTATTTCTTTTATAAGATACACGGGAAAACAAAAGGCAATTTTTATTATCTCCACTAAGCCAAAACGCACTTCCCCTTCATTTACAGTGATAAGATATCGGTAGTTGTCAGATAAAATCCCCCAACTCCAGGCTCTGCAATCAGTAGCGTTATAATATCCGGAGCATTCTAACCCAAAACGGGCAACTTCTCGCAAGCCGCTGAATCTCTGGGTCGTTTTTAATACTAAGTTAGGTACATATCCCCCTTTAATAAAGTCCGGATTACCTGCCAGAGTTGTTCGGCCCATTGTGATGGACATATTGCACCACCTAGGGTTTTTTTATAGCTACGTGCTAGCCTTAATTAAGGTTCCTCGGTTCCGTTAGATGAGGAGCTAAATGTTGTAACACATTTATTTAAGGAAGGTGGGAAAAATTGATGGTGTTTTTTCATGCATAAGGTTTTTTTATGCCTCTGTTTTGGCTTGATGATTTACTCAAGAATGACCTTGAACGTTAACACACGTCTTCACAATACAAAAGCAAGCATTGAAAAGTTTTACATATATTCATTATTATTATTACAGTAAGTTCTTTCCTTATCAATGCGGGCAGAATTTTTTTTTTTTTTTTGCATCCACCTTTTTAGGCTTACATTATTGTTTTAAGATCAAATTGTTTCCTACCTAAAAATAATCATTACTCTTCGATTCGCTAATAGCATTGTACAATGCTTGTCCGTTCAATTTAGGTTGGGTTTAAACTGAGACAGATGACATCTTAAATAAAACATTCTTCTTTTATTTACAATATTTACAATGCCGCTTCTTGGCCAGCAAACAACTGAAGAGAATAATTGAATCTTTGACTAAATATGATGGCCTTAAATTAAAGCTATAAATACAAAAGCATAGTCCTTTGATATTATAAACAATAAATGAAAAGTTACTTTCCTGGTGTCTTCCCAGTCTGTGGTATGAAGAATATGTACTGTTGAGGTTGACTCGTTCCCAAAATTCGAACTAGAATGGCCGGTTGTGATCCAGCTAAAAGAATTATGCGCTTATAGCGGCTAATACGGAACTCCGACGACGATACTCATAGCGCAGCTCGCGCTTTTAACCAGTTCGCTGTGTATGACGTATAACTTCATCATTTGCATTTCGGGGCGGAGACTCTCCAGCATAGTCATAATTATAAAATCTTCAATTGAATCACCTAGAAGTAACGAGGCGTAAGTGTCAAAATTAAAAATTAAGAGATATCTTACACAAATTGGCACTAGTTGCTAATACATACTAGGAAAGAGAAACCTTTAACTGCTTTGAGGCAAGAGATGGTACTAGTAGCACTGGTAGATGCAGGTATCTAGCAAGATTTAGAAAAACTTTTTAATGAAAGCCTGCGTAGGGCTTGCATGCATTTCACAAGAAACTTTTAAAGTCCACTTACATCCTTTTGCTTCTCACTGCCTCAGTTAATCTAATACAACCATCAAAAATCAGAACTTGATTCAAATCGACGCTAATTTGAGAGGGCAGCTCCATATCTATGTAGGTGGATTTGGTATCAAGTTGACATATTGTGACACTTTGTTCAACATTTGGGATAGTATCTTACGGAGAATTTTTAAACAAAATGCTCCATTTTCAATGTTTAGTTCCAATTCTTAATGACGTATTACAACCCAAAGTATACTCTTGATGGCTGAAATTAGAGTATATAAATAACGATTCTCACCCTCTTAGTGAGAATTAAACGTGTGATAACGCAATAAGAGGTAATAGATCGTGCAAATGTTTGCAAATATAATGTCCTCTTTCGCAACAATTTACCAGGCACTATGATTAGAGCAGTTCCTTTAGTCTTTTTTCCAGTCTCAGTCCGCATGAAGCAATATAAAAATTTCTAAAACTAATAAAATATGCTTTACTAGTGGTTCCCGCACGGCTTTGCCCGTAGTTGAAAATTAAAAGGTCATTCGGTTCGTCTGTATATTTACAAATAATGGATGACGAATTTCTCGCCAATTGGCTACGTTCATTCGCTCTCCCATTCCACGTCATGATAATTTCTTAATTTACTCGTCCATCTTATAATAATTTTTGCTCCGGAAAATGTTCTTAAAATTGAAATAGAAAAAGAACAAAATCGAATTTTCGAAAAATCTCTTCGAGGTGCACACCTAACTTAGTGCCAACTTTCATGAAAATCGGTCTAGGCGCTATGCGCGTCACAGAGATCCAGGCATCCTACAGACATCTTACAGACATCCAGATAGAAAGACTTTGAGCTTTATTATTAGTAAAGAAAAGATAATATATTGTGGTATTTTATGTACTAAAGAGTTCTCCTTGTGTGGTTTTTCGCTACTGTTTTCGAAAAATGTTATTTCTCTTCTAAAACCAAAAGCAATAAAACACAAACTGAAGACACTAAATGTGTTTAAATACGAAACAAAGAAGAAGCAAATTGTGTTTCTATCCAAATTGAACAAAACTTCTAAAGTTACAATAACAACTAATTTATGGTTTAGAAGTTGAGGAGTAAGTGCAAACAGCTAACTGTTAAAGCATAAACAAAAGCTAGTCATTTTCTATTAAATAGAAACGTAACTGAAACTGGAAGAGAGTAGTATCAATTTTATTTCCAATATTCCTGTCAGATAAGCGACAAGTTAATGTGAGAGATGAAAATTTTTCACGCATAATAAAGGAAAGGCATTTGGTATAAAAGAATCAATGATTGCGATGTGAAAAGAATCGGGAAAGGTATATTGAGTAAAATAAGTCAAGGTGCATAACAGTTCAACTAAAACAATTAAAAAGAGTTGAAAACTCAGCAAATAGCTGTTTTAAGGGTGTTGGAAACAAGCCTCTTTATCAGTGTATACAAAGAAAGAATAGTTCCCGAAGCTTGACGGTCAAGGAACTAACGGTCAAGGGAACGAGAAGTACAAGACCTAAAAGACTAAACTACAAAGGAGGAGTTATATTTCTCGTTCACTTGACCGTGAGTCCAGACTTCGTGAACTATTCTTTTTTTTATGCACTGTTGAAAAGGGTTGTTTCTTATAGTCTCGAAACGGCTGTTTGCTGATTTTTTAATGCTTTTAATTTGAACTCTTATACACGTTGACTTATTTTACTCATTTCATAGTACAAAGTTTACGGCTGTTTTTTTTTACATATTATAATGATAATCTCTAGTGATATATATAGCAACACCTCAGGTATATATTGTTGAGCACAACTTTTTTTTTATGCAAACGTTTTCAAAGGCTATATAGGTTACATTTTTTTGAGCTCAAAACAACGTGAAACAGTTAGGGAAACAAAAAATAATGTTGAGACAATAATAGGTTTCTTTCTTAGTGCTAAGTTACCGAATTTTTGCAAAAGATTGAAGAACTATTAGTCACATCTCTTTGGCTACTTTTCGAAACCTTTGTGGCAGAAAGGTAGTTTAACTTAAGCTTTATAAATGTAATTTTTTCAGGCTTGAATATAGTTTATTTCAATTCTCCCCCCCCCCCGCACCAGTTTTGAACTATTTTGTTCTTTAAGACTTTAAACTTTAACTGCTGAAAAAAATTTTAACGCCACTTTTTTTCACACTATTCCAACTTCATGTCTTCTTCACCAACTTGAGGTATTGTTTTTCATTTAATTATCACTCTAAAAGAAACCATTTTTTTATTTTTCGAATAACAAATGAATAATCAAAGTCTATCAATTAAAAATAACATCACTTTATTCATTCAAATCTTGCGTTGGCGCTATCGAGAAGAATAGACGATAAAAAAAAAATCGGTTGAAATCAGTAGCACTTATTACTCCATATTAAAAAAATAACAAATGTATGGTACAAAATGAATGAATCAAATAAAGTACTATTCAAAAGCAATTTAAATACCAGATGAATTCACTTCGATTGAATAAAAAATGAATCAAAAGTGATAAAAGCAAAAATCCCTTTCTCGTACAACATCTAACTTCATTAAAACTTTTTTTCTTTCGCGTATGTATATACCCAGCTTTAAAAACTTTTTTTCCCTCAGAGAGCAAAGCAAGATTGACAAAAAAAAAAATTTAACGTGAATTCATTAGCACGTTTCAAAATGCTTTTCATTTGCCATCGCAAAGTTATTTTTTATTTCAGAACATTTTTTCGGGATTTTGATTGCATTGCTTTCATAAAAACCAAAAGTTTTTTGATAAAAAGCTTTAATTGACTGTAAAATATCACTGACATTTATTATGCAAAACAATTGCTTTCAAGAGTATGGCGAAATTTAATACTAGGTTTACCATAATAAATTCATTCGGTTCATTGCATTTCTGAGCAGTTTCTAACTCATATCAGTTTTTTCGAATCTTCAAGCAATAAATCCTTTTATTTCGAAAAGGATTTTTTTCCCTTTAAACCACTTTTTTCTTGGAAAAAGGACCCCCTTTCACCGAGTTTTTTCTGAAAATTTTTCGCATCTGTTAATTTATTCTTCTGAATGATAAAGAAATATTTTCTTCCTGCTTAAAATCTGTCATTAAAAAATGCATTTTTCTTTCTTTGTAAAAAGAAATTAAGTAATGCATGTATAATGCAGGTCATTTATTATTTTTTCTTTCTCCTTTTTTTTTTAATAATAATAATGCTGAAACTTTTTCTTCTGACATTCAAGTAAATATACATACCGCCTCAGTGTGGTCTGAATGTTCAAGTTTTTTGAAAGTAGATTGCTCATTCCTTAGCTTCATTAACTAACAAATGAAGGTCATTTAAAAAACATTCTTCTTGATACAAATATTTAGATACGGTAAGGGAAAGCTGAACCACGGGGTAAAGGGGGGTTACATTGAAATACAAATATCTTTTATTAAGACATTTAGTTAATCTTATCTTTTTTTACACTGTATATTTTGATATAATTGTTTTGCATACAATATTTTGATACATTGAGATAGTAGCAGTTATTTTTGTTTCAGTCTTAAAAACAGTTGACAATAGAAAGGATAGAAAAATATATTTTTTAATGTTTGTTCCATATGGAACGTAATTTTATGCTGTTAACAAACTTTTTTCTAAAGTCGTTATTAACGGGTACAAGCTATAATTGTCAGTACAGATTATTTGGAGAATAGATCTCATAAGAGTGAGAGAGAAGAGAATGAATTTGAAAAATCTAGTACTTATTATGAGGCGTTTTATGAAGAGGGGTAAATTAGGGCTAGGATTAGTTTTATCAAGTTCTAAACGTAGCATTACGCTGATACTTTCTGTCTCTTAGTTAACGTTTATCAAAGATTAATGCTCTATATTATATAAAAATGGCAAAACAAATTGTTTTCCTGTTTTTTTTACCTTGTGAAGCCAAAATGCCAATTTCTTGTAGGATTTCAATTACTAAATGTAGTTTTGAATGAGAATTATTACAGAAAAAAATGGTTGATGTCAGTTAACATTATTTCTTTAATTAAATAATAGGCTGAAATATATTGTTTTGCGCATTTGTAGTTTTAAATATAACCATTGCACATTTGTTTCACTGTATTATTGTTTTAAAAACAATATTTACCAATTTTTTATTTAAAAAAAATCTAATTCCAGAACTGTCCCCACTTTTTCTCATGGTGGGAACTATCAAAACATGACCTTTTAAATGTGCCACTGAGAGAAAACAATCAAATAATCTTAAATGGCTCTGCTTCATGCTTAATCTACTAAATGTTTCCAATGTGTATAAAACCCGTCAAAAGTTGCATTAAAATTAATTTACTAGCCTGGATTTTATGGCTTTCTTTTTAAAAAAAATCTTGATTTTTGACCCATTTTCCCCCAACTGACCGTATTTGTTTTTATTTCACCCATTTTTTAAAAACTTTTAAATCCTAAATTGCGTAGAATTATAGAAAAACTCTGTGCAAGAAGGAGGAAGTTCCAACTTTTGTTGGTTTTTCATTAAAGTGTGAAGAAAAAATCTTTTATTCTGTACAAGAATGATACATTTACAACCAATGTTCATAAAATATTTTGAAAAAAACATCTGTAACAAAATACGTTTGAAACGAAGTGAAGAAAACCATTACCTATTATATTGTATTGTTTGGACACTAAAATGGTTCTGATCAAAAGACACACATTTTTGCATTTTGAAACTAAATGATTTAAGAATTATTTCTGAAAATTTGAAATTTATTTAGGTAATCATATGTATAGGAATTTGTAGCAAGAACAGTTTCAATACATAACAATAAGTTACACGTATGAAACGTTACACATTTTTAAAATGCTTCGCCGTTGAAATTGGTGTTACTGAGGCAAATTCGAACATGATATTAAACATATAGGCAAAATATGCAGAAATGAATATTTTAAAGAGATTTTTTTTTTTCAATCTTAATATAACTAACCATATTTTACAGCAGCATTTAGTTGAAATTGACAGTATGAAAAATATTTTCTTGAATACATTCGCAACTCCAGCGCTCGAATACGCTACCTTGTGCTGATTTATAAAATTAAGGAAAAAGGTAAAACATTGTGTTCCACGTGTTCCATTTTGAGCAAAACAAGCAGTTTTGTATGTTTTTTTTTTTAATTTGAATGATTCATCATTTGAAATCGCCATGCGCAACAGCGTTACATCAAAAATATCTCCTAAAAAATGTGAGTACACATTTTATTCATTTTGTTCTTGGTGAATTTGAATAAATATTAGTTTTTCATTTCGATAAAAAATGCTGACTTAATAACATTGGCTGGATACTGGGGCCATGCTGAAAAATTACTGCTTTTACCTTAACCTAATTCCAATAATTGATTTAAATAACCTTATTACTAACGCATCTAACTGAAACGGACAGTATGCATTCTTGAAAATATTTATCGCAGAACAGAACGAAAAATCCAGAAAGAACTTTAAGAATTTGCACAATAAAAAATAAAAACTTGGTATTTTAATCGCTAAAACAGTGCGCCACATTTATTTCATTGCTCTGCAAAAGCTGTCATTATCGGTGAAGAAGTTTCGACAAAAATTTGTTTTGGGTTATTGTTTAAATATTGTGTGAAAGAATAATGTATCTTGACGAAATTTCGCTCATCAGTTAACTCATTTCCATGACGAATCAATTAAATGCATCCTAAAGATTTAAAACAAAACTGCCACTACATATCCGTGAGCATTCTGTAGATGATTCACACAGTATAGCATGACAGAATTAAATCATTTAGTTGAGAAACAGAAACATATGAAGCAGCGAGAATTAAAATAAACCGATTCGAACAGTCTAACGGTCTCGTATGTGCACAATGTGACAAAAATGTAATCAAATGTCGTAAATGTAGCTAAACTGGACATAATAAGTATCAATGTTTAGAAAAAAAAGTACCAAATGAAAATGTCGTACGAAATGAACAAAACTTTTATGAATATCGAACTCAACATCGTGAAAATGGCTGCGTGAAAGCAACTCACTGTGTGTTTTGCATTAATTTCTTACTTTCGTAATACTTTTTGATTTCTCATCTCTTTCTGCGTGGGTCAGAATAACTAAAAGACTTGAAAAAAATCATTTCAAAAGAATGAAGAACAAAAAAAAACCTTACATAAGAACAAAAATTTCTGTCATTTACTAAGCTTAGAAGCAATTTATACATTACGGCATGTGATTGTTTTACCTTTTTCATCCGCTATTAGACGGTGGCTGCAGTGCCCCCTATAGTTTGTTGGAGTTGCGAATTATCATAGAACGAAATGAAAAATGTTTAACCGAAAAAGAATTTATTTTACTGCTTACATTCTCAGTTGAAAGGTTTCACCAAATTTGTTTAGGGTTATAGTTTTAGTATTGTGCGAGCAAAGAACCCTTGGCAAGATTTCGCATGTCAGTTAAACCATTTTTATTTTTTATCATGAGTGGAATAAAATTGTAGAAAGTTTACAGAGGTTGATAAGTTTAAAGAAATAATGGTAGATCAACTGAAAAAAAAACTACCACCATATATCCGTGAGAATTTTGTCGATGATTTGCATAGCATGACATAATTAAATCATAACTCTGAAATTAAAAACATACGAAACAGAAAAATTTAAAATTTTTCCGGTTCCCCAATTTGAAAAAATAACTGAGCTACAAATGCAAAACAATTAGCGCTAGTCAAGCAAGGCAAAGAAGTATCATCTTCTTTTGATAATAATTCTTAATGCATATAATTAAATTATCTAGCATTGTTATTCTAGTCAGGCCACAATTATTATTTAGTTTTATCAAGAATTGATAGATATTGAATTCAACACCGTGGAAATAGCTGCTTAGAACTACGAACAACGTAATTTGCATTAATTTTTGACATTTAGTAATGTTTCTTATTTCTTTCTACGTGGACCAGAAGACCCACAGACTTTGAAAATTAATTAAAACAGAATAAAGCGAAAAATCATGCATACGAACAAAATTTACTAGGATTATGAGCATTTTCTACGCTACGGCATGCGTTTTTGTTTTACCTTTTTCATCCGCCGTTAGACAGTGGCTGCAGTGCCTCCTATAGTTTGTTGGAGTTGCGAATAGGTTAGTGAAGTTTCTATACATTTCGTAGTTGTTTTAAATTAAAAGTAAAATGTGTTATTAATACTGACGATTCCCTTTTTGTTTTATGTTTGTACTTTCTGAACTTTAAAAAATTTCGCAGGTGATGAGAAGGTAATTTTTCTTTGCGTAAATTTTATCGTATTGTGCATGGCTAACTTAAAAAAAAAGTTTTAATGTAGCAATGGATTTTTTTTTTTTTTTGAAATGAATGTCCGTTATTCGGAGTGCAAGCTATTCAGAGTGAATAATATGGAAAAACGTATTTGGGACTTGTACTCGAAGAAGTTGGGAGTGTCCATTAAGGGAGGTTTTACATATTTTTTTTTTCTTTTTTTGGCGTTTAATAACCATACTTTTTGATTCAGGCTTCAGTTATTTCTTTATTACTATAGTTACATTCTATCAAGAAATTCCTTTTGTAACTCTCCTGGTGCTGTAAGACAAAACAACGTTAGAAGAAGCACAAATTTGTAAATTACAGCAGACACGTGTTTCGGCGTTACAGGGAACGCCTTTTTCAATGCAAAAAATAATGAGCTTATGGATGAAAAGACATCCGACAAAAGCCAAGAGCAGATAAGCATGCAGCTTAAAAGATAAAAACAGCGGATTAGCCAAACACCAATGACAAAGTTATAAACCGATCAGGAACCAATAGGAATGCAAGCAAAGGCCAAGAGCTTTCTCTTAGGAACGAACCCAGAAAGAAAGAATTCAATTGGACAAAGATTAAGCCGAAGCTTAAACAAAAAGAAAAGAAATTGTCAGTAACCGTGAACCGCAAGAAAGGAAAGGCTAAATGGAAAACCATGAAATAAAATAAACAAAAACAAAAAGTATTCGAAAAAAGGAAAAATAAAGATAAATAGAAGAAAATTGGGGGGGGGGGCGGTGTCAATCAAGACAAAAAGGTAAAAATAAACAAAGGAAGATCGATAAAAATAAATGGGGGAAAAAGGGGGGATGGGGAAAGGACAGCATTAAAGATATGGGAGCCAAATGTTAGAAAAATATGGAACTACACTAAGATCGTTAACTAAGTTAGCACTGTTCCTCAAAATATGAAAGGATTCCCAAAAGTCAAGATCTGATGAATTGGGGCATTTTTGGATAATCTGATAAGAGTTAAAATCAAAAGAGTGATTCGAATCCCAACAGTGTTGAGCAATACTAGACTTATTTAATTGTTGTTTTTTCACATAATTTTGATGCTCTTTCAAGCGAATTTTTAAAGCACGCCGAGTCTGTCCAATATAGGCAAGTTTACAACTACAATTAATTCTATAAATTCCACAACAGTTAAGAGGGTGAATAGGATCTTTAAGAGAAGAGAATGAAAGTTTATTAATAGGAGAGAACACCACCTGGAATTGGAAACGTTTTAGAATCTTAGCAACCTGATAGCTTACAGATGGAAAGAATGGCAAAACAACCAATTTCTTTCTGATGAAGGTTCGGTTAAGAACATTAGTTTGGGATTTATTTGAAAGTTTTTTATAGATGGAATCAATCAAAGTTGGCGGATAGTCTCTATCAATTGCCACAGCTTTAAGATAATTAAGTTCCACTTGGAGAAGTTCCGACGAAGAACAAATATTAATTGCGCGATAAACAAAAGAATTGAAAGCAGAATATTTTTGATTTGGAGGATGAGACGATAGTCAAGTCATCAGATCTTGACTTTTGGGAATCCTTTCATATTTTGAGTAACAGTTCTAACTTAGTTAACGATCTTAGTGTAGTTCCATATTTTTCTACCATTTGGCTCCCATATCTTTAATGCTGTCCTTTCCCCATCCCCCCCTTTTTTCCCCCATTTATTTTTATCGATTTTCCTTTGTTTATTTTTACCTTTTTGTCTTGATTGACACCGCCCCCCCCCCCATTTTCTTCTATTTATCTTTATTTTTCCTTTTTTCGAATATTTTTTGTTTCTGTTTATTTTATTTCATGGTTTTCCATTTAGCCTTTTCTTTCTTGCGGTTCACGGTTACTGACAATTTCTTTTCTTTTTGTTTAAGCTTCGGCTTAATCTTTGTCCAATTGAATTCTTTCTTTCTGGGTTCGTTCCTAAGAGAAAGCTCTTGGCCTTTGCTTGCATTCCTATTGGTTCCTGATCGGTTTATAACTTTGTCATTGGTGTTTGGCTAATCCGCTGTTTTTATCTTTTAAGCTGCATGCTTATCTGCTCTTGGCTTTTGTCGGATGTCTTTTCATCCATAAGCTCATTATTTTTTGCATTGAAAAAGGCGTTCCCTGTAACGCCGAAACACGTGTCTGCTGTAATTTGCAAATTTGTGCTTCTTCTAACGTTGTTTTGTCTTACTTTACTGTTCAGCACAAAGGTATTTATTTATCTTATTTATCTCTCCTGGTGCTGCTTGTCAGTCTCTTGCTGTATGAAAATTTGACCCCTATTTTGAGGGTGTAACATAGTTAAAGTGAGTTCCCTCTATTTTTCTCTTAATACGTTTCTAACAAAGAGTAAGCATAATTTTTTTCTTGATTTTTTTTTCAGTATTTTTTTTAAATGTGATTGGAAAATGTCAGGTTTTTTGGAGAATCACCCAGCTGAATATCGTTTAAGATTATTTTTTTAAAGACTGAAAATAAGTCAATCTAAGATTTAAAAAAAAGTAACTTACCCCATGTTTTTCAACATGCTCTTTCAGAAAAAATATTTTTTAAAAATGGAAGAAAAAAAAATATATACGTAAATGGTATAAATTATATTATCCGACAAAAAAGGGTAAGAAAGAACATTCACCTTCTATCATAATAACTAAACTCTTCTATGTCATTTCTTTGTCGCTACCATTACAAAAAACAATAAAAAACGTAGACGATAAATAAATAAAATAAAACGATGAATTTTATTCATTGCAGACGATAATAAGTAGCAAAACTAAATGTAAAACACAGTAGACGATAAATTTACAAAAAGCAGTATACAGGACTTCTGGTCGCTGGTAAACAGTTGTTTCCGAAATGTGGACTCAATTTAGCAAAAGTGTCACTCTCCTTCAGAGTGACATCAATATGACACTTAAATGAATTGCACCTAAAAAAATAAATTGTTGTAAAAAATATATTTGTTGGCAAAGAAAAATAAGTTTCTTTAAAAAATCCATCACAAAAAGTATAACTTAACTCTGATCAGAAAATGTCTTTAAAAATTCAATTCCAAAATTGTTTGTTTTTTCAATAAATATGTAATTCTTTTCTTGCGCTAGAATTTTCCCGACATAAAAAATAAATATTAAAACATATCAAATATTTTTTTTTTTCAAATTCAGCATTTTATACGGCGAGAAAACCATGATGTTATAAATGCTTAAAATGCCGTTAGACAATGCATTTTAACAAAATTAAAAAGAAAACAATCTTATTTATCGAGATTCGTGGAATTACATTTTTTTCTAAAAATAACTAAATAGTATATGCGTTGAAGCGCCATCCGGCAAAATATTTAATAATGCTCAAAATGTTTTTCTTTAGGGCTTTTTTTGTGCTTCTGAGTTTTTTCGATAACGTTGCGTTCTATCTGACAACTTGATGTTACTATGAATTAAACTAAAACATTGTTTAGAGAAGACAATATATCTTTTTTATTTAACACTCAACCACTCTACTTCCCCTACAATTCTTTTTTTTTCTCGTGAATTTACAATTTATTTTCGCGGCCATGACACTTTAACAGGAGTTTCCGAAATCAATCACTTTTATCAAAAAAATTCCGAATACAAAAATATATGGAGGAAATAGTTCCATTTCTTTAATCTCACCCGTTGACGCTTCAATGATTCAGAATGTGAAATAATTTTCCACAGCGTATAATCTCTTCACTTCTGATAAATGAAACTCATTTTTATTTAAAGAAAGTTTGGTCATTTGCCAAACAACAGATCTTTAATAACCGAGGTACACATCTTATTTTTAACTGAATTGTTTCCAAGACACTTTCCGTTAGTTGATAAATTAAATCATTTTGGAATTCTTTCCTCGTGTCTTTTATCAGCTCAACTGTTAACTTATTGGTGATTTATGATGACGTATTGGTGATACTACCAATAGGAATGAAAATTCAAGCAAACTGCTACTAAGTAAAGAAAATGTTATTGTGACGAAAATAATTTTCAGCCGAAAATTCCATTCTTATCACATCTGAAAAGCAAATAGATACGTTTTTTTCGGCATGTCATATGTATGGACGAAATTATGGGCAACCAAAATATTCATTTTGAATATACCCGACTTAATTATAATAACTTATGTGATGCTTGCATGTACGTAGGTAATTATCTCGCAAAAGCTTAAATGCGGTGTGATGCAGAAGTTTAAAATTTTGTACGTAGGTCTGTTTAGGGCACACCTCTATTTTTAGTTGCAATCCGAATCGGATGTTTAAAAAGGGATCTTAACCCGACTTTTATGGCAATTCAAAGTTAGTTTTAATGCAATCTGAAGGAACGTCATAAAATAATGTTACAAAATTGAGATATTAATTACAGGGTCAGTTTGGCAATAGTTAGAGAGTCCTACAAAGGAAAGTTGAAATGATTGATATCTGCAATATGAATCGTTTTAAAACTATATTTTCTGAGTCGGTTGGCTGCGAACTTGGGGGATCGGGGTGGGGAAGAGTATTTAGAGCGTTTTTCTGTTCACTCTAAAGATTATTGCATTCTATTGTTGTTCTTTTTACACGCTACATTTAATTTTTGTTGCTGAAGTTTCATATCTCATGCTTCGACAAAAACATTAAGTTTCTTGAAAAAAAAGTACTCTTTTTTTGTTACACTTTGTAGGTGTGAGGAACTGAATCTTTTTTCATAATGATTTAACTTTGATTTTAAACGTTGAACATATTATGTTTCATTCAACCCTTTATGTTATCTCTCTGTGCCTTGTATGCTGTCTCATTGTGCCCCGTCTTGCTTGGGATACACTGGGACAAAATTTTACTTTTTCTTTTCTTATATTATCTCAAAAATTTTAAATAGCAATGAACATTTTTGTGTTTCAAAAGTTTGTATAATTAAGCTGCATTTCAAATCCACCTTCGAAATGTTTTTTTAGAATCAAATTTTCAAAATTGCTTGAATTTCATAATTTTTGTCTGGCTGTGCCCCACCCTCCCCTTCGCATATCATCGGTTGGCTACGTCAGGATCTTAACTCGGAACCCTCTGATTCCCATTTCAGCGCCTTATTCATTAACTTACCCAAGCCCACAGTGGAAATTAAGAAACACACCACTTTGCTTAATTATATCTTCTCTTCACTTCAGCCTGATACTATTTTATTAAACGACGTTAGAACATTTCATGTTTTTCAATTCTTATTTTTATATATAATCATACACTTGATCATTTTAATTCTCCTATAGATATTCTAATGCAAAATTCATCCTATGTTAAAGAGAACGAAAAAAAGGGAACAGAACCTTTGAAATTTAGAAGATTAATTAAACCAGGAAGTTCCTTAAAACAAACTCCTTTAGATTCTGGATTCATTGATGTTGACCTCTTTTTCTTTTGTCTGTAACCGCTCGTTTTGCGAGCAGTGTTTAAAAACTATTTTCCCGTTACCGTCGCTTTGAATACGATTGCAGTCCTTTGCAGTCGCTCACAGGTGTTGTCGGCAAATTTGCTCATGTGACCATCTTGGTTTGTGTGTCCTCATTAAACTGAAGTTGTTCCAAGTAAACGTAATTACTTCATATCAGCTACAGGTTATTGTTTTCTGAAGGTTAAATCTTATAATATTTTCGTTTTCAGATATGCCTCTGGTATAAAATCAGATGCAGTTAAAGATGGTAAAATCTCCTTACATTGTCTGTGTTTTTATTTTAACGTTCCATTTGCTACAAAAATTGAATCTTGAATCCATTGGAAACTAGACTTAGTTTGGGTTTATTTAGTTTCTGGAAATTGCAGACGGTGTCTGTAAGAGAAATTTTTTAAGATACCTTCTTGCCAGTTGAGTGTCTAGAGTTGTTTATAAATTCAGTTCTAAATGATTAGTTTTATAGTTTGATATATTTTTGAGGGTATGTATAAATGTGTGTTTGTGATTTTAGTCATAGTATTTGAAAATAATGTGATGGTTACCGAAACATAGTAATTCTTTTCATTTTATATGAAAAAATATCAATGTATAGTACATTTCCTTTAAAATACTACAGTTATCACATTTTTAATTTTGGTCATCATTTTATTTATTGTATTTAACGTCAGATCGTACAGCGATTGTGTACATTATCATATGTATTAACTGAATTTTCACACGAAATAGGCCGTTAAGACTAAAAGTGCCCTTAAGAAGAAAAATAATCCGTCAAATTTTAGGTTTTACCGAAAAAAACAAGCCATTAAATAACATAAAAGCTGCGTCAAAATAATTCACCAAGTATCTAAATTGAGCCGTTAATAAGTAAAATAATTCTTCAAATAAAAATGAAAAAAAAAAACATTCAATAACATGAAAGAGTGTATTAAAATAATCCTTCATCTAACTAAATGCAGCAACATTGAAATACCCAATAAACTATAAAAAAACTCGGCAATTGAACAAATCAAGTCATTAATACTGCCGTGTGCAGGTAAACGGCAGTATCTGCAGAAATGAGTTTTCGAGATATTTGAGGAAACGCGTTTTGGATTCAAAACTAAGAACAGGGAAATGTTGGAATTAAACATCTTTTTCGCGCCTTTTTTTCGGCGGAAACCAAATAAACGAGCTTTTACAATAAAGCTCACGTACCATAGATGACAAAAATGCAAAAAAATGAAAAAAATGAAAATTTTGCAGTTACTGCCCTTTACCTGCACACGGCAGAATAAACAATAAAAGCTCCATAAAAATGTAAAATTAAAATATGAGAAGCAAACATATCGTAACTCTATTTTTCTGTCTTCGCGAATTTAGAAAAGAAGAAAGTCTATAAGTGCCATTAAAACGAATGTAGATTTTTTAAAGAAAAATGTGTGTAAGGCTGTGAATGTAATTAATGTGAAATTTAGTTTAGAGGGCTGAAGCTGAAATTAGCTGATGTGTGCATCACATGACTTCCTTTTACCCAATTACGACAATTTAATGTCATTTCCCCGTTACTGGCAGTTTTAATGTGATTCAATAGTTTACTCTCCAAATATCACCAAAAGTGGACAAATTGAAATCAGATTTTTAAAAAAAATCGTCAAATTTGTCGCCAAACGATTTTGTCGTGATTGACCAAAAGAGTTGCGATATATCGCCAAGTGTTCGCCAAATCATAACACCACTTGAGTTTACATCGAAATTAACAACGATTTCCCCCCCCCCCCCAAAAAAGGGGCAAAAGACCCCTTTAGAAACAACAGAATGCAACCAAAAGGGGAGGTGCATAACTAGACTCCACTAGGAATCTACGAACCAAATTTCAACTTTTTAGGACATACTGTTCTTGTTATACGACATACATACGCACATACGCACATACTTACATACATACATACATACATACGTACATACAGACGTCCGAGAAAAATTGTTGTAATTAACTCGGGAATAGTCAAAATGGGTATTTCGCGTGTCTACTCGTTCTTAGGCACTTATCTACGTGTGGTCGAGTCGAAAAAAAAACTCATCATTCATTCGGGGGCGAGTAAAATGGAAATTAAGGTCGATTTTTGAATGAAATTTTTTTCGCGAATACAATACTTCTTTTTTTGTAAAAGGAAGTAAAAATGTGTGTAAGGCTGTAAGTGTAATTAATGTAAAGTTTAGTTTTGAGTGCTGAAACTGAAAAAAGTATATTGAATCAAGAATCAAGTTTTTCAATGTTAGAAAACGCGTCTAACAACTCCAGATTGCTAAATGTGTGCACACATTTTGAATTAAAAGAGAAGTTTCTAGAAACCTTAAACCTCGTGCCTGCAAATCGGTTGCTAATTTGTTCCTTTTAAACTTTGTTCTTCTACTTTTACTTTGTTGCACAAAAATATTTACCTATTTCTCAAGAAAGCATCTATTTCCCATAAACCAAGTAAATATTTCTATGGAATAGGCAATATAAAAGCGAATAAATCTCCTTCATCTGAAGTTTTTGTTGATATCTTGGGTCGCATTTACTATTTATTTTTTATTGTTGCGGACTCTAATAAGCATTTTCGTGAAATATTCGCCGAAAACCATTTCTAATGTGAACATCGCGTGTGATTACCTTTCCTTCCTCAGAAGCTTTTGCGAAAAATGGTTAGGATGTTGGTAACTCGAACATCATTCAATACTAACGAAAGAAAATGGTTCCTCATTTCAATCAAATGAATGATTTGATTCAAATGAATGTAAGATACCAGGAAAAACGATAAATTTGAATCTTTTACTAAATTCATGTACGTAAATTATCGAGGTAAAATAGGAATTTTTCTGATTAACTAGATTCATTACAACGCAGCTTAAAGATTTAGAGCCTTTCAGGTAGTTCGTTAAAAAAAAACTTTGTGGAAAACATTTTTTTCGTTCAAATGATTTTTTCTTTCTTCAATAATCTGTAAAGTTTTAAAACATCAGTTAAATTGGGACAAAACTCCGATGAAGTAAAATATCTGTGAGCAAAGTGCCGTGCGCAATCAGTAACATCCATGACTTACCCGGGTTTCGAACCCAGGCCCCTGGTAAGTAGATTTTTCTAGGAAGCGTCCCGTTTCCTTTCTCTCAGTTTAAGTTTAAATATTACTTCCATCGCACCAAAGTAACGATAACTTTTGAAATAGTTTGTATTGAAACCTAAAAAAAAAACGAAGCCCTTCGTGAATATGAAACTTCTTTAACCATTTTTTTTAACTTTATTTATTACTCGGAAGCTAATCAGATTCACATAAAAGGCTGAAAAACAAAGCGGCTTAGTCTCTGGACAAACACACAGGAAAGGTATATTAAACAAAGAAAATGAATTTCCATCCCTGGAGCACCTCAAAGAATTCCCACCCGAGAGCACTAGTGGGACTTTGTTCTCAAAATTACCAGGGAAAAAGGTACTGTATGAAAAGCTAGGAAAATGATTATGATATATTACTTGACATTTACCTTACAAAACGCTGCTAAAATGGATAATTATATTGATAACATCCCATTGTTTGGGCTATTTGCTTAGTCGAACGGACTTTTTGCATTCAATATAAAAAGGAGCAATTTATAATTTCTTTCAATGAACTAATTTTAAGAACGTCAAGCGCAGGTATATATTTTATTTTACTATAGCTGATGGATAAATTGGTTAATTAATCGAAATACAGGGTTACTGCAAATAATTCATTCGTTTTAGAAACGCTTAAATCCAAAAGTATTATAAGTAAAAGTACGTATAACGATGCGGAATATATGAAAATAACCACGAACTCATCAAGATTTGGATACTGTGTTGGCCAGGCGGTAATACGAGTGCGGTATTTTTCAAATGGCGACAAGACAAGAGAAGCGTTATTTCTTTTTGAATGTATGTATTATGCCTTGATAAAGCTTGACCACTGAAAGATGGCGGATGACCTTGAAGTGGAAATATCATTTGTATCATTCGTAATAAGTAAAGGGTGTTTTTTTTAGAGGTAGATATCTTTAGATTCAAATAAAACACAGTTAAATGTTGTTAATTGCCATGAATGTTGCTTTACTCGAAAGATTATTCTTTGCCATTTTTATTTAAATATGATTTCTGGCATATGGCCACCTCGACTGGCTCGGAGAAAGTCCAATTTCTCACTTTTTGCAACAATAGAGGCCGTATGTCAGTAATAAGGTGGCGAATGTTCTCTTCCAAGGCGTCAATCGTCTGTGGCTTATCGGTGCAGACCAGAGACTCCACATAGCCCCACACAAAGTAGTCCAGCGGTGTTAAATTGCATGATTTTGCCGGCGAATTCACGGGTCCATTTGGCGAAATTATTCGTTCACCGAACGTTTCTTTCAGTAAATCAATTGTGATACGCGCTGTGTGGCATGTTGCACCGCCTTGCTGTCTATTCGTGATGAAATGGCAAACCGAACTGAATACAAAACAGTATTCAGCCCTTGTCTTAACTAAGACTTTTACGAAAAGAAGTTATTGCAATTTTGCCTGATAATTCTCCAACATAAGACTAAAAAACAGAAAAATAAAATAACAGTTTAAAAAACTAAACAAACACGCTTTCGTAGCAAAATGAACTAAAAATTGAAAAATAATCTTTGGATGATAGTAGTTGACCAATCACTTAATTTTAATATAATACGACAGCTATCAAAATGGCACACATATCAAACAGTGTTGCCAACTTAAAGTTCTATACCTCTAAAAAAACACCCTTTAGAATCTGCCAAAAAGTGCCGAGTAGTAAGAGGCGGGTTCGCGCTGATACTATGTGTTACAAAATAATAACAAACCTATTACAAATAATGATACAGATTATGGTCCAGCTTAAAGGTCTTCCGCCATCTCTCCGTGGTCAAGCTTTAGTGTCCAGCGTCCCTGGGTAATGGTCATGACTGCCGCATGGATGCTATCCTTGAGTTCTTCTACCGCTTTTGGGTGTGGGGGGTATATGTACAAGGTCATTATTGTACTCCCGAAGCACTGCGAGAACAGATGAACATCACACATACGAAAGACGACGAGATATACACGAGAAAAAAAACTTTCCTTGTTTTATCGCCATTTTAAAAATCAAGGGTGCCTTCCCCCTTAAGAGCAAGGGCGCACCCTCCCCCCCTAAATATCACAACGCCCCTCCCAAAACCTGAAGCTTCCCCCCAAAGGTCAAAAATACCCCTCAAAACAACCCCCAGGTGGCACCCCTGCAAAAACACTGCACTTTTCTTACCAACTGGTTAACATTACCTTCCAGAAATGGAAGGCAATAGTTCTATTTTTTTCACAAGAGAATTGAATATGGGGATCAATGGAATTTAAAATAGATAAAGCCTCATCAATGCTAAGTTGATCAGGGTTCATAAGAACAAAGCAGTCCTATAGCGAGCATAGAATTGAAACTAATTTCTGAAACAACTTGATCTCAAAGAAATGCATGTATACATCACTAAGGTTGAAGCTAAGTGAGTTTTCCATAACCAGACCATCTGACATAGTATAAAGCTTACCATTAAAAACAAAACCGTACACAGATAAGACAAATCATAAATTCAAAAGCAGAATAGAAGGATCAACTGTCGGGGCCCATTCAAATTTTACGGGGTTCTTTGAATCAGAAAGGAATGGGACTCGACTGTTGATCCTTCTATGAAAAATTATCATATAGTATCAGTCAGTTCTCTCGCAACTTTTGGTTGTGTTGGTGAGCTTTATGCACTGATGAAGAGGCTCCATTGTAGCCTTGAAATAGCTATATGCTGTATCTACTCCAATATTTGTGCTTTATTTACGTTGTTTTTTCATTTTAATCATGTTGATCCTTCTATTCTGCTTTTGAATTTATGATTTGTCTTATCTGTGTACGGTTATAAAACTATTTCAACGGTGTAGTTATTCAGTAGTACTTAATAACATTCTAAACTACTGGATTTATACAATTTTCTTTTTAGTTTTTTTTTTTTTTTTTTTTTTTTTTGGTTTTCCGCAGTCGAGTTTTTTGTTTTTATTTAACATTTTTTTTTTTTTTTTTTGAAACTCAATATAAGAAAAAATTTGAAAGAAGGTGGGTAAGGATTGCAGTTTCAAGCTTTTGACCCGACTCAGAAAAATCGAACGCGTCCATTTAATACATTTTTTAACAAAAATTTGCTTTCTCAGAAACATATGTTCTATTGAGTAAAATGGCTGCGTCTACTGCCTACGTAAACAGTGTTTTCTATTTTATTCTATGAACATCACAAGCTACCTTTTATCCGAAACAGGTCATTATATGTGACATAAAATTCAAACAATTCAAACACAGAGCGTGCTTGCCGAAATGATTCCAAAACAAACGCCATTTCTGAACTATAAATATTCGCCTCATTCCACGACAGCACAGTACAATCATCCGTCGAAGCCCGACAATGTGCATTTCAAGTGAATTACTTTAGCTTTGAAAATGGCTTTCCCGGCCCCGGCAGTGCTTCATCAAAATGTTATTTAAGGTGTAATGTGAAAGTGGTGGTGCTTTCGTTTGCGTACAGATATGAAAGGGTGGAAAAGAAAAAGTTTCCCTCTTGAATTGCATTATTTTACCGTTGCCATTTTCGTGCAGAACATAACGCAATTTGTTCTGAAATTACGAAGCTTAACATAGAAATGATAATTTATAAAATCAATTAATTTGTGAACAGAGTTAAAAGTCAGTTTTGATATTGATAAAAGTCTCAACTAATAAAATCACTTGTTTTCTGTATTTTCTTTCTGCATAGACTTCAATACAAATATTAAAATTACGCATATGGTAGTACCAAATTTTGAATAAATTCTGTTTAATACTGTACATGATAAATGTTTTATTTTTCATTCTCCTAAAAAACGGCTGTTTTCAATTTTTGTAATTTTGTTGTCAAAAACGATTTAAAAGTTAAGTTTTTACTTATTTATTTTTGTTTTGTTTTGTTTGCTCAAATGTCTGATGATGACAGGTACGTCTTTTAATCGCCACTTCCGTTAGTGATTTCAAGACTACTTAAGTAACAATATCATTAAATATTGGCTGTGAGACAAATCCACATTTTTAGGATAACATTTATTTTGTCTATTTTTTGATCAACGTTATGATAACATACCGTTCTCGCCTCACCCACGAGGCGGTTAGTTGAATCAACTTTTTGAAAAAGTTGTCTGTTAAGTAGTTGATTGGCGTTTTTTGTTGTCATCACACCAGGCAACGTAGATGAATCTACTTTTCTTCTAATAAGCCGAATTTATTCGAGCAGCTACCGAACAAAACTGTTAAAACTGAACCGAGTTGACTCAACTAGTGTACTCGTGGTAGAGTCTACACTTGTCAATGTCACGATGAATTGAATCAACTAAAAAGTTGACTCAACTCATCACATGAAAATAGCTTCTGAACACTATATAAACACGTCTTTTGATAAAACTTAATCTCTGCATTAAACCAAGGTTTGTTTGGAACCCTATGTCCGTGTAATGTTTATTATGCTCAACTAACATTTTGTTTGAAAACTAGCATTTAGTTGTTTAAAACATTTCATTGATTTTGATATCTTTAATTGAATTATTGAATCTCGAAATTCAAAAAGGTCTCAGATATAAAATTAAAATTTTGCAGGAGACACAAAAAAGATGATTTTCCGTTTAACCTTTGACTGATTGAAATGGTCTTTTTTTTTTCTTTTTTTTTTTTTTGTGTGTGTGTGTGTGTGTGTGTGCGTGTGTGTGTGTGTGTGTGTAACATTCTGGAAAACAGTGCACGTTATAACAAGACAAAACAGCATTCTTAAAAGAAAATTTTAGCGAGAAAATCATTGTTATAGTTTTTTTGAGATCAGATTATTCGAAGTTCATCCGAGTATTTGCACGATTTTAGTCGCTTAGCGGCATTGTTTCACGACGCATGTTTTTTGAAAGAACAAAAAATACAAGGTTGCTTTCCCCCTACATTGTTATACCTTTTTATACAAAAGCGCAAAAATATACTTCCGTAATGTTTTTATAAAAAATCTTCAACGTCCATCTGTGATGCTGCAGCTGTCAGTCACTGTAGAATTCCTTTACAGGAAACTTCAAAAGACTTGTATAAAGTGATTAAAAGTCTTTAGAAAATCTTCAAAAAGGTCTTATTTCGGCGAGATATGGGGATGTCTACAAATGACGTCACGCGTTGAGGAAGGTTCGTGAAATTGTGACAGTTTGTGAAAAGATGGAGGAGGGTAAGAAGAAGTGTGACATTACATATTTTTATGAGAGTATGTTTATAAATGTATAAAATAGCGACCCAACTGACAAAGGGGTTGGGAGGGGTTTATGTGACACTTTGTGACAAAGAGGGGAGGGTGTCAAAAATGTTGAAAAAAAGTGTGACATCATTTAACAACAAATTACTGCCCATTAGCCAGAGCCAAAGCAGAAATACATGAAATACACCGCCAGCTCAGTCATTTCCAGCCGAGGACTGCAGTTTCGTGCTTATTAGCACTAATTACCGCCCATTAGCCAGGGCTAAAGCAGAAATACATGAAATACACCGCCAGCTCAGTCATTTCCAGCCGAGGACTGCAGTTTCGTGCTTATTAGCACTCAGTGCTAATAAGCACGAAACTGCAGTCCTCGGCTGGAAATGACTGAGCTGGCGGTGTATTTCATGTATTTCTGCAGTTTCGTGCTTATTAGCACGCAGTGCTAATAAGCACTGAGTGCTAATAAGCACGAAACTGCAGTCCTCGGCTGGAAATGACTGAGCTGGCGGTGTATTTCATGTATTTCTGCTTTAGCCCTAGCTAATGGGCGGTAGTTTACTGAATATACCATGCTTGCCTTCAATCTTCGAGTTGAACCGAACCATTGTTTCGGTCACTCGTCTGGTCTGCGCTATTCTATAATAGCTACCATTTTGTTTGGCACTCTTGACTTCCTTAAGAGGTTTTTCCATCTCCAGCTCAGTCACTTTCCTATGCCGGGCTGATGAGTCCTAATAAGCACGAAACTGCAGTCCTCTGCTGGAAATGACTGATCTGGCGGTGTATTTCATGTATCATTTAACAACCTTTAAAACTTTTACGAAATTTATTGCAGAAGCCTTTAATTTTTCACCAGAATGGAAACCAGATACAAGTCCTTCTCGCTCGAAAAATATATATCTACGTATGTAGCAATGAAAAAAAAAGGTAAAAAAGTCCATTTTGAAAGTATGAAAAAACCAGATAGCTCATTTTCAAAATATGCTATTCAATTGCATCTCTGCGTTTATATGTATGTGCTTCATTTGCATTGTAATAGATTTTTCAGAAAAATGTTGAAAATTGAAAATAGGTTCTAGATTAATTATGGAAACCTAAATTGCTTTATAGTGGATCTATCACAAATAAAATTGTTTGTATTTCAAGAAAAAATAGAAACACTCAAGACAGAAATATGCAGATATCTATACACAAAACAGTATTTTTTTTCCTCCCGAAAATGCAATGACTGGCTCATATAAGTGACAGTTAGAAGAAGTAAGTATATTTCATCGCATCGGAACTAGATTGTGAAATCAATAAGACCGAAGTGAACATCTGCAGTTGACATTTGTCAACGTCTGAACATGAAAGTTTCGCAGAATATTTTTGCCGAATTTTTCTTCCTTCTTAACTCCTTTTTTTTTATTCCTGTTTCGAACATTTATTTCTTCCCCGCAAATAGGATCGTTGAGCAGAGAAACTGACAGAAATACGGGGAATTCGGTGTGTTCTAGAGGAGGGTGAGAAATGTGTGTGTGATCTAATTTTCTTATGAAATACGAAAGAGAAAGAAAGAACTTTTGATTCTATTCCATGAAAGAATGCTATTATCAAAAAAAAAAAAGAACTGTTTTTTTCCCCATTGCAATAAAATATCGTAAATTTTAAAATTCTCTAGGTGGTTATCACTAAATCGGAGGAATTTTAGCAGGAAAACAAAAGTTGAAAATATTTTGGGAAAAATTATTTTAATGCTCGCTTAATTCGACTATTAGGCATAACTTTCAATGATAGTTTTTAAAAATATTTATAGCAATCAACTCTCTGAAAAAACAACTTAAAGCAATAAAAATACACACTAGCATTTCTTACAGTCTAACACAGAAAAAGGAACTACAGCAAATGCACTTATATTTTATGACGGTCTCTAATAAAAAAAAGAAACTCGATGTCAGAAAAAACGAGGCAAAGTGAAATAGCAGAGTAAAGTTATGTGATAATTTATTTTGCACAGATTGCAAAGTCATCTATTTAGCATTATTTTGACTATATTATTAGGCATCTGGTTGATTCCAGTAAAGCAATTGACACCTCAAGAGATCAAGTTATATGATTACACTAAGCCAATTTCAACATTTACGTCTCATGTTGTAGCATTTTGTGGTTGACCAAAAACAATGTTTATCATTATGAAATGATAAAATTCTGTCCATTAACATTTTAAACATTGAGCCCTACTGATGCTGTTCAGACAGTATTGGTTCATTTAATGTTAGCCATGTACTGATTTTAAATGTTTAGTGCAATTTATCAAGTGCATGAGGGAAAAAATGAAATAGTTTTTTTTTTTTCTTTCTTTCTTTCTTTTTTTTTCATTCATTTATTCATGATCTGTAGGTAGATTTCAGAAAGGGAAAACTTCCGTTAGTTTTTATTGAAAAGTGGGCAAAAAGCAATTCTTAATATTATAAAACAGTTGCCTTGGGAAAGTTCTGTAACATAATAAAGTTCTGCAAAAAGCATAAAACTGTCTCGGGAAAAGTTCTCCCAAATGCCCAGAGCATGTATAGGGAGGAATATTGCTGCTCTCAACAAAATGGAGCCCCTTCTCATACCGAAACTAGTGTTCAGAAACACTAATACACTAATTAAACGCAATGGCAAAATCGCAGCAACAGAGTTACATAAAACAACTGACAACTAATTAACGTCTACTGCTACTGCTGCTTAACATCACAGCAGCTTCGATTGATACGCCAATAGTACAGTAAATTACAGAAATATCTCTTAATTTCGAAGCGTCAACAAGTTTGGCATCACTTTGTAATTTCTCACCAAATTTGATGCCAAAAATCAGTCACCAAAAAGAAAGACAGCCCGTTGATATTTTTTCAATTTTTCGCTAGCCTGTAGACAAAATGTTAAGTAGTGCAGAGCAAGGAGAAACAGCATACAGATAAAGCTACAAAAGGAAAGATGATTTTGAGGTAAATCCAACGGAATAAATATCGAACCAGACAAGACAACAGCAAATTAAGCCAGGACGTCATTTAGTTAGATCAGAGAGGTCTGTCCCCAACCCCCTGGATTTGAAACATTAATACTATTACATTCAAGTGGACGTGGATTTTTGCTATTTTCCGATTAAGATTGTATGCGCGAGGGGCATAAGTATACACCCTTTGCCTCTCGCACCCCTAGAAAAATACGAAGTGAAGCACCAGAGCTAAGCACGTAAAAACATAAAAATAATATCTATTTTTTAAAAAATTAACACTATTATTACCATTTTGCGATTCAAGTCAGTAGTATTTCTGTTTTGCCGGTGTGGTGTATACTACAAATTGGCTTTATTGAGTAAAAGGTGATAAAGGTTCATCTCCAAGAAGATACTTTCTTGAAAGTAGTGACTCATGATTTTATAGTGTCCTATATATTTGCTTACAGATTCTAGGTCGCTACAGACATATTATGACGTTCATCCGTATCCTGGTTCCGTTTTTTTTCCAGACCTGCGGGACCTGTACGAATTGCTGTTGCGCAACGAAGCAGCGAATGGGGCGGCGCCTCTTTCCGCCTACAACCACCAGATGGAGCGCAAGGGCGGCCGAAGCCCCTCCCTCCGACTTCGCTTCGGACGCAGAGCTGACCCCCTCTGGCACTCGGACGCCCCTGGTGACGCACCATCCAATTGAACAAGGTCTTCAAGGTCCATCTCCCTCGACCAGATCAAAATGCGTCGACTTCTTATTGTTTACCTTTTAATTTATTGATGGATTTCATTAACAGTTGAAGGTATCCTCCATACATCTGTATGATGGCCATTTGATCAAAAAAAAGGCAACTTACTTATGGTCTTCGCGTGGTGAAGGTGTTCCTTTTGTTGCAATACTCACGAATCTCTTTGAGGAATCCTTCGTTAAGTAAACTAAACATGTACTTATAAAAACTCGCATAATCTTACAAAAGACATTACCATTTTTAAACGTGTTTATCGTTGCTTTATTATTATTATTATTATTATTATTTGTACGTAAATCTTAATCATAACTTTTTTGTTTATGTGGAGACAGGTAAAGCTAATGGATGCAAAACTACATCATTTAAATGTCTCATTTTCATCTGTTGGACACCTCGGTTTCTTAGTGAGCGTAAAAGGTTACCTTTGCCTTAATTAAAATATTTTCGAAAAGCTCTGTTCATTGAACAATTAAAAGTTTCGTGGGGAGAAATGTCCAATTTGCCTCCACAGATATGTATCAGTGTTCAAGGAATGCAATGAAATAAATCAGCTAACGTTGGCGCCAACTGTAAATCAGTTAAAGACCAATGTATTTATGGCACAGATTTGTAAGAAGATTGTTGCCGATTTGTGCCTTAAATAAGTTGTGCATTGCAAAATTTATTACTATAAGTTTTAAAGTACACAAAAGAAAACAAATAACTGCTTGCAGTTAAATTCTATAGCTGTAACATCAGATGATAGTAAAAACCTCAATAAATGTTCGAAACCAACATGGAATACAATTGACATCTACCGGATATCTTGATGTTGAAGCAAGGTAAAAGGTAACCTTTGACGTTGATTACAGTTTTTGAAAAACAGCTTGCTTAAAGTACAGTTAAGATAAACTAAATGAAAGTTGCACTTTAAAGACTTGCTTTTTGAAAGTCTTGCAATAAGGCATCAAATTAATCCCGCTAAGCGAAATAAGTTCAACAGAAATCGTAAAAATTCACTTAGTTTCCAAAAAAATGCCCTAAAAATTACACTCTAAATTACATCTAATGACGAATAAATCGATAGAGAAAATTTTGTACTTAAAAATCTTCCAATGTATACATATCTTTAAAAAATCATTTTATTGTTTTTCAATGAATAAATACGTTGAAGCATAATTTGAAAGTTTCTTTTGTTACATAGTAAGTCAAATCCTCTGTTTGAATATATTTACTATCGTACATTAGACAAAAATAAACACAATCAAACGTAAAATATTTCATCTGTACTAAAAACCTATTTTATGACAAAATTTCTCAGTTTTATTGCGTTTTAAAGGCTATAATACATTATAGCAAAGTTGCCTTTTAACAGACAATATGTATTAAGATGTTACACAACGCAGGGCATAAACTTTTGACGATAATTAGTTCTAGAATCATTTTCAACTTTTCAGTATTTTATTATGTAATTACATTTACTTACATTCCATTAACCATGGTCAATATAATTTCTAACTACAAGCAATCATTTTCAATTTATATTTTACAAAGAATTAGCACAAATTTTATTAAGTGTGTTTACAAAATGACTAAATGAGAGGCATTGGGCATAGTTAAACTAAACAGCATTTAAGTCAATTAAAAATGTGCATGTTAAAAATTTCTTTTAAAATCATGTTTTTAATAGTTGTTTTTATTTTCAGTCAGAAATTCAGTGCACACTTAATTCTTTTATAATGTTCCTTCTTTATTGAAATGAAGATTGTCTAACGGGAGTTATATGAATCAAAGTTTCAAAAATATAATTCAGTTCATTATTAGTACATTTTCCATTGCTTAAAATAACCAAAAACATTATAATCCAAAGCAGACAATTGCAGTAACAAAAAAGTTAAGAATTTTGCCCCGCCTTATCATATTATTAAACTATACAAAATAAAAGTTTTATATAGCTATTTTTTGAAACACTTAGTAAAACTCAAACCACCTGTGTCTGTGTAATATCCTATACTATTGCTCTGGTTTCTGTATTTGTTTGTGTTGTGAAGTTTATAAGCCACTGTCTTAAAAATGCTTTTTTTATATAAGATCATATATCTGTACATTATATTTCAAAAAATGTACTCAAATGAATCTGTGTAGATAAATAAATATTTATATGTGTATGTATGTATTAAAATATTTTGAAAAAAAATCAACAATTAACTGCACGAAATTTAACTTTTGAAATCAAAAATAATTGCGTATTTTTCTATAACGTATGATTTGAATTTTTATGTATGCTTAACTCTTTCATGCGCTTAAATATCATGCTTTGACTCCCTGATTTTTAGGCACTTTCTGAAACTAAATTTTGCTACACAATGGATAACGGAACTGCGAAATAATAAATATGAATATATAGTCTCTTTTTTTAACTTAAAAATAGAAGAGTTATGCATCTGCATTATTTTAATTTTACTTTAATTTATCGTCCAAAATACTTGTAAAAAATGTAAAAATCGTTGTATACTTAAAACTGTATGTATATTTAATTTTGCACAAAATAAAAATTAGACAGTGGTGTATTTTTTTTTCCTTCTCCATTTAGCACCAAGAGACGCTTTATTTGTTTCTTTATTTTTAGCTATTTTCTTAAACTAAACTTTGAAGCTGCAAATAAGTTTTATATAACGCTATGGGACTTTATCAAAGTGCTTGTTATAATAAATATAGGCACGAAGGCTCTTTAATTTTCACTAATCGACAAAGTTCATTCAATGTATATAATAACTAAGTATACATCAAATTGCATAAACAATCAAAACTCATAAACATTAATAATACTACTTGATAAAAAGTTGTTTTGTAAACAGTTACAACAAATGAAGATGAACAACAAGTGAAGTAAAAGTTGTTTTAATTTTAGAATAAGTAGTTTTTGCGATCGGATCTTCATTTGTTCTTAAGTTTAAAGTTTCACTTCAGGTTTATAAAGTTAAAGTCAGCAGCACATTGCAACTTGCATTCAAGTTTTAGTAAAAGTTTTTGAATAAAATATGCAATGAGTTTCTTTCTGGAAAGACTCTCTGGCCCTCACATTCCTATACCAGAGTTTGATTGGCTTGCGGGTAACCAAGGGCTGGACCACACTGGTCTATGTCCCTCTTATGTTTTGCGGTGTGAAAAAAATATTAGATGTGTTTCTAAACATTTTTACATTTTAACGAAGCCAGGAGCACAAATCTTTCTTTGAACTTCATGGAATTTGGCTGTTTTGGTAGTGCAGATGTGATGGTATGAAAGGAATTATGCTCGATAACGTCATGGCGCTCCTACACATTTTCAATCAACGAACAGTGGCCGACCAGAGATATTCGGCTAAGGTCTTAAGAACTTTAATTATAGTCTCCTTTATATCTCTTTATAGTTAACCAATTTTTCATAAACTGATATATTGCTGACTTTTCATTTTTGAATGATAGCTCTCATTCACCGGGTACAATTAGATCTGTTGTAGTTGTAAAGTCCTCCTGTGAGAAGATTCTTGTGGATACTAGCCCCTAGAAGCACCTTCAGTCTTCTGAGGTTCACGTTGTGTGCTGGCTTTAAAGAGATCAGTCTCGAGACAATGGCACCCCCCTTTTGATGTGAACAGTGTTGTTATTTAAAGACACGACAGCAACAACATCTCATTCCCAGCGTATGAATATTTTGATTGATATTAGCCTCTGAAGGTCCTTTTGGTATACTTAGGCTCAGGTTGTATAGTAGCTTTAAAGAGGTTGTATTTTTCAAGACAATGACATCGCCCTCTTTCCGTGGTGTTGCTATCTTTACTAATAATAAAGCTGAAAGTCTCTCTGTCCGGATATCTGTCTGGATGTCTGTGACGCGCATAGCGCCTAGACCGGTCGATTTTCATGAAATTCGGTGCGAAGTTAGTTTGCAGCATAAAGTGTGCACCTCGAAGCGATTTTTCGAAAATTCGATTTTGTTCTTTTTCTATTTCAATTTTAAGAACATTTTCCGGAGCAAAATTATCATTAGATGGACGAGTAAATTACGAAATTATCATGACGTGGAACCGTAACATGGGAGAGCAAATGAACATAGCCAATTGGCGAGAAATTCATCATCCATTATTTGTAAATATACAGGCGAACCAAATGACCTTTTATTTTTCTACTACGGGCAAAGCCGTGCGGGTACCACTAGTATATACATATGACAGCAACAGCATCTAGTTCACATCGCATGAAACCCGTTGAGGGACTCTTAGAGAAAATGATCTCATTGAGCAAATAATGCCATGGCCAGAAGAAAACTCTCAGATCTGAAACCGATAGAGAATTAACGCTACTAACTTGAAAACACAGTTTCAGGGTGATATCTTTCCTATGGCGATAAGCTCTGAAAACCACACTTCCTAAGGCCTCCAATACACAAGGTGGTTAGTGGAAACCACTTTTCGAAAAAAAATTGCCTATCAACTTGTTGACTGGTGTTTTTTTGCTGTCTTCACACGAGGCAACTTTGTTAATCAACTTTTCATCTCATAAGTCGAATTTTTTGAGCAGATGCTCCACAGTGCTGTTAAAACTGAACCGAGTTGACTGTCAACTAGTTTTCTCGTGTGTAGAGCAAACGCTTGATAATGTCTCGATGAGTGTAATCAACTTTAATTTTGTCTGTACTGATCGGGATGGAATGATAGCGGCACATGCGCCTGGTGTGCCGGGCATACCAGGCACAGTTGACTGTCGGAGGACAGGAGAGTCCTCTCCTTTTCCTGATTACACTTCCTTACAACTGCCCGTTCAAAAGTTGATTCAACTAAGTTGCTTCATTTGAAGGAGGCCTAATGGTGCTACGGATTTGTTCCTCCCCCAAAAACTATCATCCAGTCTTTCATGTGGTACCACTGTCCGCATTTCATTATCACTTGAGAAATCTTACGCCCAGTTTCCCACTAGATAAAGCATCTAGCATCTAGCCTCTAGCGATGTGAAATTGCACGAGTAATATAATATAGCAGAGTGTCTGAGACAAATGTACACTTAAAGGATCTTCCGCAACATGATTATGTGGCATGGACTCAGATAATTATCTGCAATTTGAAAATCCACCGCTAGTGTTGGTTGTGAATCCCCCTGTCAACACCGGACGACTTCGCTACTTGTAGTAGAGATAGCAGTACCAGAGTAGAGGAACTTGATTTGCTAAATTTGCGGGAGTAATATTATTTTTAATAATGTACCACAATGTGGTGCGTGAATAGCAAGCAAAATCATTCTATATTGAAATCATAGACCTCATATTTAGCGCCCTTTCAAATTTTTTCTTCTGTATTTAAACGAGATCTGTCACAAAAGTAATAGACTTACACTCATCTCTTCGTGCCACAACGCTCAGGTAACATTTATGGGGTACGAACGTAACCAGTAAAGGGCAGTTCACTTATCGGCCGTCCATCCCGTTTTTTGACGTGACGGACTGCCGGTGAAAGCTGAGTAGCATTCACATACGGTCAGCGTATATCAATCATGTGATGGAATTAACTCACCAGAGAGAAGGGCGTGCTGCTTGGCAGAAAGCAACAAAATGCTCACCTACTTTTGACGGCCGTCAGATATCAAAGTTCAGCAACATTCAGACGTCGTCCGTACGGCACGTGAGCTCCGCTTTTTTCTCCCTAAAACCAGTTTTTGTCAGCGTTGCCATGACAGCAAGCCGTATTGTATAGGACCCGTCAACGTGACGAGAAGCTAGACACCTGACGTACGTACAGTTGGGAGTAGCGGTTCACTGGTCTCCACGAGATGAGCATTGGGTGAGAGTACCGACATGTGCTTTACGCGCATCCGCAATGTATGAATGCTTCTCCCTTTTCGGAAAACGTTTGTCTGTCCGCTTTAAGGACAGTTGACTTATCGGGCATCCGTCCGGTCCATCCCGTTTTTTGACGTGACGGACTGCCAACGAAATCAAAGTAGCATTCACATACGGTCGCCGCACATCACGTGGCTGAAATCACCCACCAGAGAAAAGAGCACGCTGCTTGGCGGGAATCAATGAAATGCTGTCCTACTTTTGACGGCCGTCAGATATCAAGGTTCTTTTGATCGAAACAGGTCCCGTCCAAAATGGCTTGCTGTCATGGCAACCGGCAAAGAAAACCTGTTTTGGAGGAAAAGAACATGATGGACGGCACGGACGGCCGATATGTGTACAGGCCCTTACGTGGCGAACGTGATGTGCGGACGATGTCTGAATTATATCACTTTCTTCTGATCGAAACGGGTCCCCTCAAAGATGGCTTGCTGTTATGGCAACCAGCAAAGAAAACCTGTTTCGGGAAGAAAACGGACGGCCGATAAATGAACAGCCCTTAACTCCTAAACTTCTTCTCAGATGTCTTAGTTACCGATGAGACGCTTTAGCTCCCGCGCAGCGTGTGTTTGTTTTCTACATCTTTTTGCGTTTGTTGGATTTTGTTCATTGTTAATAATAACGGGAAAAAACTGAACCGCGAATATTTTGTTCTAATTTTTCTAAAAGTTGGGCAAATACTATTGAAATGTTACAAAAGGCCTTTGGAGACGAGCGTATGGGCAAAGCACAGATAAAAGAGTAGTATATGAGGTTTAAAAATGGTCTCACACATATTGACAGTGATCCTTGTTTTGGACGACCTTCGACAGCAACAACATCGGAAAATGTCGAGCGTGTGCGAAATGCGATAGGACAAGATCTTCACTTGAATGCGAGGGAACTAGACAATGACCTTGTAATACCAAAATTTAATCTTTGGAAAATTTTAACCGAGAATTTGGGAATGACTCGTCACCACAACATTGCTCCAGCGCAGACATTAAACCTTGTCCAACAGTGTTTATCAAAACAGTGTTGCACAGATTCGACTGCCTACATACATCCCCGGCATAGCTCCCTGCAACTTATGGTGTTTTCCTGGATTGAAAATGCCGCTGAAAGGACATTGATACGACCACAAAGAGGCTGTTAAAACTATTGCAACGAATGCAATAAAGGCGAATCCAAAAACAGACCTCGGATGACTTTTCATCCAGAAGCTCACACTTCTTTGCATTGAAAAAGGTGTTCCTTGTAAAACCAAAACACGTGTCTGCAGTAATTTACTATTTTTGTGCTTCAAAACGTTGGCTAAATGGTTATTTCAATTTTCAGGCCAAAGGTATTTATTCGTTATTTTCAGTTGATGTTCAATCAAATGGGACTACTTCGAAGGATGAAATCAACCGGATGACGAAGAACAAGTCAAGGGCAGAGAATTGAGTTAGGTTAGATACTTTTGGGATAGATCCCTCGTACGTTGAGATTCATTCAACAAAACTTCAAAAAGTCTCATTTTTCTATGTTTTTGAGGAAATCGTGATTTTCATCATCTAAAGATAATTTTGGACATGGAGGAAATTTATTTCTTTCCAATTTGCGTTGCCATTGGCTTTAAATCGATGAGTTCTAAAACTTAAATTCAAAGCACTTGTTCTGTCATACACAATGTTTTTCACATACCATTTCAAAATCCAAATGTAACGGTATAAAGCTGGAAGATAATTTTAAAGTACAAAACTGAAAAGAATAATTTGTTTTTCATATGATATTTTTTTCTTATCATGATGAACATCTTGGCAAATAAAAGGACATAAATATGCTCTCGTAATATTCCCCAGTAACTCTTAACACACTCCTTGCTTCTCTCTCCAAAAATGGCGCATTTCTTCCTTCCAAGCAAAAATAAAACGGTCAACTTAGAAAAATATTTTAAAAAAAACAGTAGAGTATCAAAAATTCGAACTAATCGGGACCATAAAAGAATACGAAACAATGTTTTAATGCACAAACTAGCAGGAGAGCTGTGTACACGTGTTTCAAAGTTGCATGGGACAACAATTTCAGTGCAAACGAAGTGAGTTTATGGATGAAAAGACATTTTTTGTCGGATATAAATTCAGGGTTGTTTGGTTTAAACCACGTTGGTTTAAACCATGGTTTTAACTATGGTTTAAACCAATTGGTTTTTTTAAAAAATGGTTTTTTTTTCAAAAAGCCAAAAAAAAATCCATTTTACAGGTTTACATTGATTTCCCCACACATATTGAAAATTGAAATTCCATTTATGCTAAGTTCCTAGCTAAGTTGCAGAGATAAATACTAAAATTGCAAAGTTGCTTCTTCAAAATGTATTACAAGCTTTAATCGAAAAAAATTATTAATATATTTTTTATTTCATATATGTGCCATAAAGCAGATTTCAGTCAACTTCCATCATTATGCTTAATTTGCATGATTAGTTAAGATTTACTAAGGATTGAATCTTTTATTGTAGATACAATCCATTATATTGCTCACTCCTGTTACAGGGGTGTGACATTTTTGCCCATTTATATGCACTTTCCTGGAATTTTAACTTTGACTTGTAAGGTAATCAACAGTCTAACTTAATTGTTTGCACCTAAAAATTAAGATTTGTTCTGCAGGTGAACACAAATAATATTTTTTGAATCAAATTTAAAAAAAAATGTTTATACTTCATATTATGATACATAATAGTTCCTTATATTATAATGTAGGAAGATTAAAAGACAAATTTTTAAATTCCCAGAACAAAATGCAAATGTATGTATAAAAATTGATTGAGAAATATATAAATCTTCACATATAAACTACACTCTCCATTGGTGTTTTTTTTTTTTTTTTTTTTTTTTTGAGCAATCACGATTGCTTATTGCTTTCATTTGACTGTTTTTGGCGTGCTATCATTTTATTTTCCCACCGCCACCCTTCGCACCATCACCGTCGACGGGCTCCTCACGATGCTGCTCCTATAGCGAAAGCAGTCTCCAGGTTACATTCATGTCCTACACACACGCGCATACATACACAACTACACACACACGCACATACACACACAAACACATACACACAACTACCCACACATTAATGCCTGCACACAGACACAAACATATGCCTACACACACATACCCCCCCCCCCCACATACAGACACAAACACACATGCTCCCACACACAAACACACATACCCCCCACACACAAACACACTCGTGATTTCAAAAAGTATAATTTGAATTCAAGGTGTCAAAATTCAAATTAATTTTTTTTTTTTTTTTTTTTTTTTTTTTTTTTTTTTTTGTTTCTGTGTGCTCAAAAGATTTTGATTGGCTATACACCTATGCTGCTTTATGACTATTGGGTGCAGATAATTCTTAGTTTTTTTTTCCCCTTTTATTCCTTGGAATTGGGATTTTGGTATTTGCTTTGCCTTAGCTAACCTGTGCAATTTACAAAAGTTACTTACTCATATTGTTTTAAAAAGAATGTCTATGCATACTAATATGTTAATCAAGCCAAACATTTCAATCAATATTTCCCCGCAGAAAGCTATTTCAATTATTTAATTTAGTTACAAGATTTTGTTCTAATCTCTTTAATTAATCAAGAAATTAGGTATAATGTGACTATTGAATAACTTAATTACATGGAACCTTAATTACCTTCCGAAAATTAATTGTTTTTCTCGCAAGTAGTATTTAAACCAAAAAAACCCGGTTTAAACCAAAAAAACCTGGTTTAAACCAAAAAACGGGTTTTTTTTAAAAAACCGGTTTTTTTTACCAACCCTGTATAAATTCCTAACTTACTTTTTTTGCATTCAAAAGGGGGCTCCTTGTGACTCTGAAAGACGTGCATACAGCTTTCCTGCTAATTTGTGCATTAAAATGTAGTTTTATATTCTTTCCTTTTTCAAGCACAAAACTATTTATTCGATTCTTGGAACCACAGGAGGCAGTGAGAAGCAAAGGGATGTATATTCTTTCCTTTTTCAAGCGCAAACCTATTTATTCGATTCTTGGAACCACAGGAGGCAGTGAGAAGCAAAGGGATGTAAGTGGCAAAATTAAAAATTTGGAGATAACCAGTACGAATGCTAGGAGAACCTCTCCTCTGTCTTGGGACAAGAGATGGTACTAGTAGCCCTGGTAGTTGCTGCTATACAGCATGATTTAGAAAAAAAAATCAATGAAAGCCTACCTAGTAAACAAACCACAAACAAAATCAAATAACAAGTTTTGAGTAAAGCGCGTTATCTTTAAACACGTTTTCTCAAAACTTGAAAATGTCCACTTACATCCGTTTGCTTCTCACTGCCTCACAGGTGTTAGGATTTTCAAGTTGTTCGGATTGAGCAATATGGGTACTGAATATTATATTTCACCTCTATTACCTATGTACTTAATTTCATCACTTTTTGCAATCATTATATGTAGTTATCTATTTCAAGAAAGTTATCTATGTCATGAAAATACTATCACTTCCTCAGCAATTGTCCAGCAGTGTAAGTATTAAATCTTGATGGGTTTGTGGTCAGATTTTTAACCTTCTACTGTAGTATCTATTTGCAAAAGCAAATAAATACTCCGGGGCTCTATTTAAGAAATATAAATCCAATACGAAATGATAACTTCTCTATAAACGAAAGTTTACAAACGCATAATGAATGGAACATTGAAAGAAATGTATGACTTTAACAATTAGTGTGCTTACAGTGGCTTCATAAAGTGTTCGTACACCTTGAAATTTTGTAGTAAAACCTAAACATCGCGAAACTGAATTTGAATATAAGGTCCAATTTTTTTACCATCATGTCTATGCCATTCTAAATAGTAACCAGTAGTGTTTTAGAAATATTGCCTGATTTTATTTTTGAAATTTGCCAAAAAACGAAGAGACAGAGAAATAGTGCGCCACAAAAGTCACCGTACACTGCAATATTTTCGAATAAATTCAGGATTAAAATTATCACATGTGTTTTTTTTTTTTTTTTTTTTTTTTTGCATGGTGTTGACACTGTAAAATCATTTCGTTTTAATTTTTGTTTATTTATTCCCTGATATTCTGCTTATTATTTTAAAAGGGCTAGTATTCGTAAGAAACAGCAAACACCATTTGAAATTTGATTTTTCTTCCTCACAGTAGCCGTATATTGGTTTGAAATATCTCTAAATTAAGTTAATTTATATCATTCTATAGTAAGTGCTTGATAAAGAGCTTTAAAGAAATGAATCAAATCGAAAAAAAGGTAAGAAAAGGTCAACTGGCAAAGTTATCTGAAAAATACACATTTGAGTGCTGAAAAAGTTTCTGTAGAATTTAATGAAAAGTTTCACATTTAATTTTCAGCTAAAAATGTTCGTAAAGTTCTCTGATTAGCTGGATTGCATGGGAGGTCTTCCCGCAGAAATTGTCTTGTTCGTGCGAAAAACAGAAAGCTTACTCTTTTCGTCGGTAAACAAATGATAAATAAGCTCAAAACGCTTTGGAATAACGTCTTACTTAGAGATGAAAATAAATTTAACATTTTTGGTTAAATTGTTGTATGATTGTAACTAGAAGAAAAAATGAGGAATTTAATTTGAAGAACTTAGTTGGATCAGTTAAACAAGAAGGTGAAGGTATTTTTGTCTGAGGATGCATATCAGAGTCAGGACTTGGTAGTTTGGAATTTTTTGCTAGAATAATGAATCATGCTGCTCATTTAAATATTTTTAAAAACAATTTTAAACTTTTAGCTCAAAATTTGGTTTTTGAAAAACTTTTTCAAGATAACGATAAGAAGCACAAAGTATTCAACGGTTCGCTTCCGGTGCCTCAAAAATTGTCCTTAAGCTTAGAAATATCTCCTCAGTCGCCAGATTTAAACTTAATGTAACACACTTAGAGAAATCTGGAGGCTAGATTACGAAAATACTGCATTGGAATGAAAAACAAAGCAGAAACAGTACTGTAAAACGGTACACCTTTGTGCCAAAGGGGGCAACAATGGGCCACTGTTGCATTGATGATGATTTTGCTCTCTAGTAGCATTTTTTTTTTTTGAACTTGCAATTTCCAAAAAAATTCACCACGTAAGCTAACCATTCAGTTAACTTAAGACGCCTTATCAGAGATTGCCATTATTTTTGTATGTCTTATATAATTCAGTCATTCTTATGACTTGTTTCGACTCACTCGTGCAAGTGTCAAAAGTCTCCTGTGGGCAGACAACTTATACTGCTTTCCCAGATCTGGTAAGTTCAGATATGCATTTCCATTTTGTCAGTTACGAATTAAGCCACTTGTTGACTTAAAATGTTTCATAGCTTACGCAAGCTGCCAACATTTATGGAAGATGGGAATGCTGCGGAACAACAATGGCCCACCAATTTTTCAAGGTTTTTAGTGGCTTGGAGCTACATTTTATTTTCTTTAGGGATGTTTTTGTCACATTTTGTGTTATTTGTTGTAGATAATGGCAAAAAAAAGTTAGAAGAAAGCTTGGGGGTCGTCCCTATCGCCCGTATTCAGACGAGTTTTTGCAGAAGGTGCTGAGTGAAATCCGGGCGAAAAAGATTTCCCAGTATTAGACTCAGAAACGGTATGGAATCAACCGAAATTCTCTCGCTCCGAAGTTAAAATAATTTGACAGAATTCCAGCAGCGTCTAATCGAAAACCAGGTAGGCAAACGATTCTTTCTCGGGAGGAAGAAGAGATGATTTCTGCCCACCTCATAGTTCTTGCAACGCATGGATTTCGTGTGAATAAGCTGGAGTTGTGCTTGATTGTCAAAGCTTATTTAGCTATGTGTAGACGCACTGTTAGTGTTTTTAAGAACAATTTGCCGTGCGTAGACTGGGTTGAGTCGTTCCTTTGTAGATATAAGGAGTTGAGCACGAGAATGTCGCAAAGCGTATCATGTTTTAGAGCGGGCGTTAACTCTGACATCGTTGGCAATTCTTTGATAACCTCGAAGTGGAGTTGGCGGGTATCCATCCAGAAAGGATATGGAATTATGACGAGACTAATTTTACAGATGATCCAGGGGCTAAAAAAGTGTTAGTCAGAAGAGGTTGTAGGCACTCAGAAATAATAAAAAATTCAGCTGAATCCTCTACGTCGATTATGATGAGCGGGAATGCAGCTAGGGACCTTGCCCCAGCTTATGTGATTTTCAAAGCTGAAAATGTGTATCCTGAGTGGATGGAGGGTGGTTATCCAAGAATCCATTCTAACCGATCCAAGAGCAGGTGGTTCGATATGAAGATATTCGAGGATTGGTTTGAATATACATTGCTGCCTCTACTGAGGAGACAGAGTGGGACGAAAGTGCTAATTGGGGATAACTTCTCTTATAGGACTGCTCCCGAACTTCACTCACATCCTTCAGCCATTAGATGTTGGGTTCTTCGAGCCACTCAAAAAAGCATGGCGCATTGTTCTCAACGACCGGAAGAAAACACCCCGAGGATGGCAGGCTGGCAGCCTCCCTAAGTCACAGTTCCCCAAATTGTTGACGGAACTAATTAACCGTATGGAGACAAAATCAAAGCGAATTTGCTAGGCAGTTTATGAGGTGCTGGTATCCATCTTCTCAACCTGCACAGTGTATTGAAAGGGATGTGTCACATAGTGGTGCAGGAGGACCGTGCTCAAATTCTTCAGAGAGTATCCGAGACATTCACTGAAGAACTGAGGATTTCCAGACAGCAGATTACCAATAAGCCTTTACGTGTGATCCACGCAGAGGATGATTCCAGTCCAGAAAATGACGGTGACTTCGTTGTTGTGAAATACAATGGCCAGTTTTACCCAGGACGGATACTCTCAAAACCCGACAAAGACGGAGAAGCACCAGTAGCCGCTATGGTCAAAAAAAGAAAGTTTTGGAGATGGCCTACGACCCCAGATATTGTCTGGTATAACAGAAAACAGATAATAAGAAAACTTAATCCTCCAAAACTAATAGGAGGAGCACTGTTTATGGCTGACTGGAAGCCTTAGACCTAGGCAGCGTACGTTTACCTATTGTATGTGCATTGAAATGTGGTTATTAAAGATGTATATATCTTAAAGTTTCTCAAAAGGCGCTAATTTTTAAAAATAGTTTAATTTGATGAGCCTTTTACGTTGAAATGTGAAATCACATTTCGTTTTTCAAAACTTTTGTTGATCTTGTTTAAACGTTTTTCGTACAAATTACGTAGTTCCTGAGTCCTAAGTAAAGGTAGTCAGCCTTACGTTTGGGATATTTTTCAAGTTTTCAAATGTTTTATGTCAAAAACCCAGGTAATAATGAACGGAATAAACAATTACAATGTTAAACTTACACTAGACATGAAAAAAAAAATTGCCAAGAATTTTTTTTTTAAAAAGAGGGTAAAAAGTGGACTAAAAAATTTCTTTATACAGTTTCAAGCAGAGAGCAACTTGTAGTTTCAGACAATAATCGGCCAGATCCAGTTTTCAATGTGTTTTATAGATTAAAATGAAGTGGTCCACAGTTGTACCCTTTAGGCGTACAACTATGAGCCACGGGGAAAACATTCCACTTCCTCTTCTATCAAACTTTTTTTTTTTAACATTTTATTTGAAAGACGAGATGTATAGCTACCATTGCTAAGTCCTCAAATTTTCTAAATCAAATATGTACACGGAATTTTCATTGAAAACATCGAAAAGAGGCCCGTAGTTGGACCGTTTTACGGTAATTGAATAAACAAATATCAATTAAAAGATACAAGGATCAAGAAATTCGAGTGTTTAAGTTTCAGGGCTCTAAAATTAAAATTCAGGTTAACTGAATTCGACGATATGCTCCGGTTTAGTTCTCAACCAATATCAGCCAACCTCCGAATCACGAAATGTTTTTTATCACAAGAAACTGAAATAAATATAGTATCCGAAACAATTTGAAAATCGGCAGTCCTACGCCATCTGTGTGTAGTAAATAGGAAATACTACTAAAATAGCACGGAATTTGCAGATGACTACGAAGGAAAAGATGCTTTTAATGTAGCAATACTGTAGCAGAAGTAAAAGCGCTAAAGTGCAGAAATTCAATTCGAAAAAAAGCTTTTATTACCTAAACCAGTGTAGATAAAAAACTCTCTGTTGAAAGTACAAGTAGAAATTTTCTGTAAATCCACACTATATTTAGCTCTTTAATGGAGTTATGTGCTGTTTAGCCTTAAATTTGAAAGAAGAGGCACAAAGTTTTAGAAAAACACATTTCAAATTTTATGCGCAATAAGTAGTCAATTTATGACACCCCACGCATCAAAAAATGCATCACATGTGATAAAACTATACAATTATGGCAGAGAAATATCGCAAAAAACAAAACGTTAAAAAAAATGAAAATTGCCAAAACTTCTACTCATTTGTGGCAAAGGAAAGAACTATACCCACACACATCAAAATTTTTATGGGAGTTTTGTGCCACCAATGGCATCTTTTCCGCCGCAATTTATCATCGAAAATAGAAACATACTATTTTTGCTCATATTTAGATAAAAACATGAAAAAACAGCATTTTTTCGAAACTTCAGCCGAATTGCGGCAGATCAAGAAATTGTACAAAAAAAATTCAAACTTTTTTATGTGGATTTTGCTCTAGCCAATGGCACCTTTTCCGCACTAACCCATCATCGAAATAAAAAAAAAAAGTTGTTTATCGGCCCACCCTTCTGTCTATTAGCTAGTATTCTTCTAAATAAACTTTTTTTGAGAATCCCCTACAACATAAGATGTTATCACCCTTATACTTAAAGAATTTGTTTTCAACTAAATTTTGACTTTTAGCTTCAACCTAATTAAAATACTGCAAACATCATTCAGAAAATGTAAGCGTAGAATAAATGTACTCAATAATTCTTGTTGAAACAAAAGTTGGTGATCTTAAAAAAGTAAACAAAAGTTAATATATTGGATATTGCTCATAATAGCATTTCTGAAAGCTTCAAATTTTTATATCCATTGAGGAAAAAAAATGACTAACACAATAGATAGTTTATTAACCGAAAGAGCAAGCTAAGAGGAAATTTTTCATCAATATGGCAGTGAAATTTAGCAAGTAAATAACTGTGTTTATGTCACATTCAGTTAAACGTGCAAAATAAAATAACATGCTCTGTCTAAAATTATATCTTACTCCAATGCACATAAAACTTATTACCGAAAGATTGCCTCCGGTGATTTCTCTTATAAAATAACTTTCATCTAAAATGTTTTTGAAAATGAACAAACTATGCACCAATTACGAAGCTTCTTGAAGCATTCTTTTGCCTTACTAAAAGTAAATTTCCCGTTATTGCTTTTCCAAAATTCGATAATTAATGACTGCCTTTTTTCTTTTTCGTTTAAGAAGCACAGCTATAGCGTACTACTGAGATCAGAGATAAACCTATTGATTTTTTTCAGTGATTAAAATTCACTTGGAGGCATGAAATGAGCGAAAACAATAAAGACCATAATTCTGATCAATTCTGTTTTTAAAAAAAATGCACTTCTAAGGATGAAATGAAAACTGGCAGCCAAAGAAACTCTCTCTCTCTCTCTCTCTCGTCCCTCTCTCTTCTCCTCTCTCTCTCTCTCTCTCTCTCTCCTCCTCTCTCTCCTCTCCTCTCTCTCTCTCTCTCTCTCTCTCATCTCTCTCTCTCATCTCTCTCTCTCTCTCTCTCTCTCTCTCTCATCTCCTCTCTCTCTCTCTCCTCATCTCTCTCTCTCTCTCTCACCATCTCTCTCCCTCCTCTCTCTCCTTCCTCTCTCCCCCCCCTCTCTCTCTCTCTCTCTTTTTTTTTTTTTTTGCAACGTTTTAACGTTGCGTTATTTATTATCACGATGGTCCCCCCCGCACTTTTGGTCCCTTGAAAGAGTTTCAAATAAAACACTGAATTTAGCAACAGAAATTGCATATTTAATGCTTTATTTATATAACTTTTACATGTTCCGTCGACTCTGTACCTCAGAGCCAGACTAGCGTAAATCCAAAAATTGCGATTTTCCGTTCATTGGTGATACGTAAAAGCCTATTCCCGCATCGCGTCATATGAACATGATTCTAAAAAAAAGTCCTTTGTAATTATTTGTCAGTGTTAAAAGAGCGGAAGTCCCATCCTTTATATGCACTTGGCACACACGTTTTACCTTCTCTCCAGCAAAGTAGCGGTCATGTGACTTACGTTAGTCCGGCTCTGGAGTACAAAACTTAGCAATAAACAATCATTAAAACTAGTGATTAAGAATTATGTTTGGAAGTTTGCTTATTTAATCCTCCACAGTCAAAATTTAGTTAATATTTGATGCTTATAGATCCGATGACAGAAACAGCGTGACGCTGCGGCGTGCGTCGCAAATTCTTGAGTAAATTTGCACTGTTTCTTAGTTGAGATGAGAAAAACTTAAATGTTTTTAAGATAAAATAATTTATATAGTACTATTTATATAGATCTGAAAACCGAAAAACAATTCATGTTGCAAAATATAAAGTACGATAGTAAAAGTAAAATAGAGGATTCATATAATTTTCGAGATATGGATGTGATAAAAATAACATTAAATTTCAAATGAGGTGGGTATTTTATCCGCATGCCCCTAAATCCATCCCAATTAAGATCCTAAGTGCAAGACCAAACTGGCAAACTTCCGAGAGGAAGACCAAAAATTAGATGACTGGATTGTTTGGAAGGATACTTCCAAACTTAAGTCTGACCAGCGAAGAGTTGACCCATCGCTCCGCCTATTTTTAGAAGTGTTCATTTTCGTTACGGAGAAAAAAAGTTGAAGAACGAATTGGCAACGCGTTCTTAGCTTTAGAGCTTGAGTACGTCACCTTGAAATTTTTAAGAATTAGCCAAAGAGATGAAACATTTCAATTTTGTGCATTCAAGGCAGATGTCTCATTGGACAGGTTACCCACCCTACGTAAGTGGGTGGGGTCTTTTGGTTTAACCTCTTTCAGCAGACATTGGGTCAGAGAAAACAAAACCTCCTATAATTAACTTGAACTGAAAATTGGCAAGAGTAAAGTTGCAGTAAAGAATGCCAAAGTTTGTCATTTTACTTTTTTGCCAACTTAATGCAGTTATTGATGGAAACAACCTTTTAAATCTAAATAATCACACAACGAAAATATATATACTAGGAGTACATTTTTTTTTTCATACCGCCAAAATGTTGCTAAACTCCAAAATATGGCACGTGTCCTTTCTTCCTTCTCTACCTACTTTAAAGAAAGGGCCCGTTTTCTCAAATGATTGACAAGAGGTCATTTGTTCGCCATCAGACTACATCAAGTCCTCAAATTGGAGAAATCAGGCCAAAACTAGATCCAACTGGAAGAAACTAATGGAAAAAGAGAGGACTCACAAAGGGTTGTCAAGCCAGTGATGTTGTGATGATGATGAAGAAAATATCGAGGCCTTCTATTCCTTTATTTGAAACTAGTGGTACCCGCACCGACTTTTGCCTTAGTTGAAAATTAAAAGGTCATTCGGTTCACCTGTATATTTACAAATAATAGATGACGAATTTCTCGCCAATTGGCTATGTTCATTCGCTCTCCTATTCCACGTCATGATAATTTCGTAATTTACTCGTCCATCTTATGATAATTTTACTCCGGAAAATGTTCTTAAAATTGAAATAGAAAAAACAACAAAATCGAATTTTTGAAAAAAAAAATCGCTTTGAGGTGCACACTCCCATGCTACACACCTAACTTTGTGCCAAATTTCATGAAAATCTGGCCGAACGGTCTAGGCGCTAAGCGTGTCACACAGATCCAGACATCCTACAGACATCCAGACAGAGAGACTTTTAGCTTTATTATTAGTAAAGAAGATAAAGAGAAGGGTTTTTTTTTTTGTTTTTTTTTTTTTTTTTTTTTTTTTTTTTGTTCTTAATATGGCATCTTATTAAAGTGCTGCTTTAATAATTTTAAAGAGAACTTTAACCGCAATACATTGATACCTTGTTTGTTTTCAAGATGGCTGAATAATGAGGGACGTTTCGTTTCTTCCCTCCCTCTTCCCCCTTTCAGGACTATGCATAATCATTCATCGGAAATAAGGTTAGGAAAAGCAATACACAATCTAGTCAAAAGTGCCACAAAATTTATTATACTTCGAAACATTTATTTACTTTCCTATCCGAATCCTTTTTATAAATTATGCTTCCTTTCTCACAAAAAAATTCAGGGAAGAATGCCATTTTCTTTTTCAGTCTAACTCGCCAAATATCAAGACTACAGCAAACAATAGGCTCAAAACAATCTACAATTCGATTGAATGCAATATTTTACATTGTGAAAAATCTTTTATTCTGGCTCAGAAATTCAAATTTTTTGTTTGGAAGATGAGGGAGGGTTTTCAGGAGGGAAATGTAAGATTGTTTTTAATAATACGGATTGTAAAATATAAGCATTCTTTTCCTGTTGGTTGAAATGACGAAATGATTGCATCCAAGAACATAGCTTTCAAATTCTCGTTTTTTCATTTTGTTAGTTATAAGTGGCCTAGAATGGAGGGAGTATAAATAATCACATAACCTAGTCAAGATACGCGACAATTACACTAAGACACATTTTACAATAAATGATAGCAAAAACACTCAAGGGATCTCTCATATAAATCTACTATACCTATATAAACTTAAAAAATACATGGCTACTTAAAAATTTTTTTCGATGGTGTTCTTTAAGATAAAATGAAAAAATGAGCTTCTGAAATCCAGACAAAAATTTCGCTTCCTAGTTTTATCAAGAGCTTGCATACGTGTTACACAAAAGAGTTAATGAGCTCAAACTCACAAAAATACTTGAATGAACAGTAGAACCTCGTTTATCCGGCTCCAGTTTATGCGAATCTCCGGATAACCGGGATCAAATTATGTTTTCATAGATGAGTTTAACATATGATAGTAAGAACATAACGCCAACTATAAGTAGCCCGGTTATCACATCCAGAGACTGCAGTTTCGATCCTATTAGAACTCATCAGTCTGGATTAGTAAATAACCGAGCCGAAGGCAGATATCATCTCATTGAAGCTGAGAGTGCCAACAAACTGGCAGATAAAGTAAATTCATTTCACCAGCGAGTGTCCTCAGCATGGTGCGGTTCAACTAGAAAATTGAAGGCAAAGCTTGGGGTATACAGCAGTAAGTTACCGTCCCTAAGCCAGCTTCAATTCACGAGTCGAACCGTACCATGCAGCGGACACTCACTGGTGAGATGAATTTCCTTTATCTACCAGTTTGTTGGCACTCTCAGCTTCAGTGAGATGACATCTGCCTCCAGCTCGGTTATTCACTGTTCCAGACTGGTGATAACCCTAATAATAACGAAACTGCAGTTCTATAGTGATATCCGGGCTGTCTGGTATGTTGCATATAGTTCTGCCTTAGTCCTGGCATATTCTCTTTTTATTTTGAGTAAATGCAGAGCTCCTGTTAGATTGTACAGTAAATAGTGGTAATCCAACAAACAACACTACATTTGAACTTTAATAATAAAGCGTTAGATTGATCGTGCTTTATTCAAACGATATGTCCATGAAACTAAGGGCACCACAGTCAAAAAAAAACTTCATTTTACCAGTAATTTTTTTCTTTCATATGAGGTAAAAAAGACTATATTTTTATAAAACTATGCGAAAAAAGTTATAAACATATTTTTTTTTAAGTTTTATAGACAAATTTTGACATCACTACTCAGTGCCCATGTCTCGTTGCATTAGCGATTCTAAAAGTTAATCTTTTATTTTTCACTTAGGAAATTAATTGCTAGGTCTACAATCTTATTTTTTATTGAAATGTGGTTTATCTAAGAAGAGATTAGTCCAACAAAGAGACTTCAAACTGTTATAATTGTCTTGTAGCAATTGTTTTTAAACTAGGCTTCATACTCTCTAATGTAACATCAGTCACAAAATTGCATAAAATTTTGCATTGCTTAAACAAAAACAAACCCAAGTTTATAAAATTCATATTCTCTTCATTTATGATGACATCTTTAATATTAATTCCTTAAATATTTAGAAATAGTTGAATTTAATTATTTAAAACTTATTTAAAATATGTAACATCTGTCACAGTAACATCAGTCACATTTCTCTTTTCGTTAATAAATCTCAAACAAATTACACAAATAGCATTGACTGCTGCAGAAAGGCAAAAAAAAAGGCAATATAAATTAAGAAATGAAGGAAAACATGAAAATAACAAAAAGTAAAACAAAGTAGAAGCTGAAAAGAGCGGATGATAAAATAATAAATAAAATAAATTTTAAAAACCTAGCATAATTACCAAAGTTAGTTTAGAATAAAATTAAAAAGAGAAATTAGGTGAAGAAATAGAATAAGTATAGAACAAATTTAAAGTATTGAAGTCCGAGGTTTAAATTAGCAGCTGCATTGCGCCTCTTTAAAATAATGAAACCTCTTTGTTATATCTTCACAAAAGAAAACTGCTGCTATAAAAAATTTTCTGGCATGAAATTTGATAAACAGATGCCCCTAGTTCTTCATGTATTACAATTAAATAAAAGTGCTACATCATCGATACAGAAATATTTCTAAATATCACTGCTTCATGCAAATTTCAGAGGCTATCACCATCCGACTTGCACACACAGTCATGTTATAAAGAGTTATATTTGAAAAATACTTTTTTTTAAATTCAGAAGCTGTATTAGGTGTTTAGAACCAACCCTTTTTTACAGTAAAGGAGGAAATCACTTCCAGAAGAACATGTTTCAAAATTGTTGACTGCAACTGGAGAATGGGTTTTTGAAGAATATGACAAACAATGGGGTTGTTTCCTTCAGTCAAAAGTACTTCTTCTAGTCACTGAAATTGATAGAATAACAAAGAAAAAAATACATGGACCCAGAAAATACTTTCATTTTCCCTACAGTTATTTTTTAATTGATTTTTCTGAATGTCCGATTTTTCAAACAAGACGTGCTCTTTGTGACGTCATAAATGATGCACTTTCGCGCATCTTTCTACCTCTTTCCACGTTATGATAATCAAGAAGGGAAATAAATATTGTGCTTTAACTTGCTATCAACCATATCGTTGCCAATACACGTGAGTAAAAATTCGAATTAAATATTTTGCTCTGTCAATGGCATTTCATCATTAAGGATGTCATCGGCAGAAGCGTAAATAATGAAAACTCACCGATTAAAGTATTTTTTTTTAATATTAAACTTAAACAAATTGTTTAAGAAATGGTCAGATCCTATGCTTTTAAGCATGCTCTTTCCAAAAAAAATACTTTTAAAATTTTGGAAACAACCCCATTGTATTACGAGAAGTTAGATGCAGTGAAATTGAAAACTAGAACCATTTAGTGACTTTTGGCTCATTATTTTTTTTTATTATTTGATGTTTTTCAATGAAATCCATGTCGTCTATATCAGGAAAAAAAAAATCCCCCATCTGGGATTTTTTAAAAATATTTCATCTCATAAAAATCTCATTCTTTCCCTCAGCAGCCATATATTTGCCAATAAATTCTTTCTTGCTTGTTTGCTCTAAGTATAATATTTATACCCAATCACCTGTGGCTAAACTTTGCTTCATAAGTATATTTTTATCAGTTTCAATTCCAGATACTTCTTCTGAATGGAAACTTTCTTTTTCCTCTATTTTTTATTTTCTTGTTTTTTAATTCATTATTTTTTTCACTTTCAACTCTTAGTCTTTCTAAAACATCTTTGTCAATACTTCCTGTATTTGCCAGCATACATTTAAGTTGTTTTAAATAACTCATGCAGGTAGTTGTCAAATCTGAAGCTCTTGTTGAAATTTCAGACAATATTGCACTTTTCAAATCTTTATAAGGTGACGAAATCGTGCTTTGTGATGTATATTTTTCGGATTGAAACGAAGATGTGTTCTGAGAATTTAAAGGAACATTAGAGAAATTGGTAGCATCTGATTGCAATCAAATACAAATGTGACGACCAGCAACAGGCTGGGCCCAGCATATTCTGAGGAAATGGTTATTTTGTGCGCAAGTGCACACAAACTCTAGAATAAGTATACCGTTGGATTCTTATTATTTATTATGATGGAACGAAGTTTATTTTATAAAGTCATGACATTGCATACTTTTATGTTCTAATCATTTTAAACTAACCACAAATGAATTAATATTCATTTAAAGGAAAATATGCTGTATCTTTTAAAACAACTTGCTGGAATGATAAGCCGAACCATATACCCATTTTACTCCATTTTCAAAATATGAAATTAAAAATAGAAAATATTTTTTTTCTTCCCTGTAAGTTGAAGCAGCAACAAAAATGTCCAACTAAAGATATTATGACACAGTAATAAAAATTTCTCAAAAATCAGTACTGTTTCTGTAATGAAACATTTTTACAGGCACTTTTTCTGCCCGTGAAACGACACACAGGCAACTTTTACTACCAACATCTTCGTTAATAAATTTTGTAAAAATCGTCGTATTTCGATAGCTATCCCTTTCAAGGTGATAAATAGGTCATTTAATAAAATATTAGGCACTAATGTTCCTTTTACTTTTACTGTCACGTCTTTCAGAAAGGAACTGAGTGGAAAGGAGTTTTTGATAACGCCTCATGCTGTTCCTGTAAATATGGCTTTATAGCAACAGTACTGTTTCTGTAATGAAACATTCTTACAGGCACTTTTTCTGCCCGTGAAACGACACACAGGCAACTTTTACTACCAACATCTTCGTTCATAAATTTTGTAAAAATCGTCGTATTTCGATAGCTATCCCTTTCAAGGTGATAAATAGGTCATTTAATAAAATATTAGACTCTAATGTTCCTTTTACTTTTACTGTCACGTCTTTCAGAAACGAACTGAGTGGAAAGAAGTTTTTGATAGCGCCTCATGCTGTTCCTGTAAATATGGCTTTATAGCAACAGTACTGTTTCTGTAATGAAACATTCTTACAGGCACTTTTTCTGCCCGTGAAACGACACACAGGCAACTTTTACTACCAACATCTTCGTTCATAAATTTTGTAAAAATCGTCGTATTTCGATAGCTATCCCTTTCAAGGTGATAAATAGGTCATTTAATAAAATATTAGACTCTAATGTTCCTTTTACTTTTACTGTCACGTCTTTCAGAAACGAACTGAGTGGAAAGAAGTTTTTGATAGCGCCTCATGCTGTTCCAGTAAATATGGCTTTATAGCAACAGTACTGTTTCTGTAATGAAACATTCTTACAGGCACTTTTTCTGCCCGTGAAACGACATACAGGCAACTTTTACTACCAACATCTTCGTTAATAAATTTTGTAAAAATCGTCGTATTTCGATAGCTATCCCTTTCAAGGTGATAAAGAGGTCATTTAATAAAATATTAGACACTAATGTTCCTTTTACTTTTACTGTCACGTCTTTCAGAAAGGAACTGAGTGGAAAGGAGTTTTTGATAACGCCTCATGCTGTTCCTGTAAATATGGCTTTATAGCAACAGTACTGTTTCTGTAATGAAACATTCTTACGGGCACTTTTTCTGCCCGTGAAACGACACACAGGCAACTTTTACTACCAACATCTTCGTCAATAAATTTTGTAAAAATCGTCGTATTTCGATAGCTATCAGATTGAATCTTCACTTTCAGCGTAAGAGATTCCGTCCTTCTTGCTTGAATTGCTATCTTTAATTGAAACGATGTCCACTATTCGTTGCTTCTTCTTTCGACTAAGGATTTTGGTTGGCCTATTCTGCGATGTTGAAGGTGTAGCTTGCATATCTTCTTCTTGACGCAAATCTTCGAGGGTGATACCTTTTCCAGGTGACACGAGTACTTTCCTGTTCCTCACACGTAAAAGCTTATCGGTAATCTGCTGTCTGGAAATGCTCAGTTTTTCAATGAATGTCTCGGATACTCTCTGAAGAATTTGAGCACGTTGGTCCTCCTGCATCACTATGTCACACATCCTTTTCAACACACTGTGCCGGTTGAGAGGATGGATACCAGCACCTCTGAAACCACCTAGCAAATTCGCTTTGATTTTTGGCTCCATATGATTAATTAGTTCCGTCAACAATGTGGGGAACTTTGACTTAGGGAGGCTGCCAGTCTGCCTTCCTCAGGGTGTTTTCTTCCAGTCGTTGATAACAATGCGCCATGCTTTTTAGAGTGGCCCGAAGAACCCAACATCCAATGGCTGAAGGATGTGAGTGGAGTTTGGGGGCAGTCGCTATAAACTTTGCGTCATATTGCTTACAAAGAGCAATCACATATACGCTGATATAAGAAGAGAAGTTGTCCCCAATTAGCACCTTCGTTCCACTCTGTCTGTTCAGTAGAGGGAGCAATGTATATTCAAACCAATCCTCGAATATCTTCATATCAAACCACCCGCTCTTGGATCGGTTATAACGGGCTCTTGGATGACCACCCTCCATCCACTCAGGATACACATTTTCAGCTTTGAAAATCACATAAGCTGGGGCAAGGTCCCTAGCTGCATTCCCGGTCATCATAATCGACGTAGAGGATTTGGTTGATTTTTTTATTATTTCTGGGTGCTTACAACCTCTTATGACTAACACTTTTTAGTCCCTGGGTCATCTGTCAAATTAGTCTCGTCATAATTCCATATTCTTTCTGGATGGATACCCGCCAACTCCACTTCAAGGTTATCAAAGAATTTGCCAACGATATCAGAGTTGACTCTCGCTCTAAAACGTGATATTCTTTGGGACATTCTCATGCTCAACTCTTTATGTCTATAAAGGAACGACTCAACCCAGTCTACGCCCGGTAAATTGTTCTTAAAAACACTAACAATGCGTCCATACCTAGCTAAATAAGCTTTGACAATCAAGCGCAACTCCAGCTTACTCACAAGAAATCCATACTTTGGAAGAACTATAAGGTGGCCAGAAATCATCTCTTCTTCCTCCCGAGAAAGAATCGTTTGCCTACCTGGTTTTCGATTAGACGCTGCTTGAATTCTTTCAAATTCTTTGATCTTCAGGGCGAGAGAATTTCGGTTGATTCCATACCGTTTTTGAGCCTCACGCTGGGAAATATTTTTCGTCCGGATTTCACTCAGCATCTTTGGCAAAAACTCGTCTGAATATGAGCGATAGGGACGACCCACAAGCTTTGTTCTAACTCTTTTTGCCAATATCTACAACAAATAACAGAAAATGTGACGAAAGCATCCCTAAAGAAAATAAAATGAAGCTTCAAGCCACTAAAAACCATGAAAAATAGGTGGCCCATTGTTGTACCCCAACATTCCCATTTTCCATAAATGTTGACAGCTTGCGTAAGCTATGAAACATTTTAAGTCAACAAGTGGCTTAATTCGTAACTGAAAAAATGGTAATGCAATTCTGAACTTACCATATCTGGGAAAGCAGTATAAGTTGTCTCCCCAAAGGAGACTTTTAACACTTACACGAATGAGTCGAAACAAGCCCTAAGAATGACTGAATTATATAAGACATACAAAAACAATGGCAATCTCTGATAAGGAGTCTTAAGTTAACTGAATTAACGTGACGGGTTTGTTCGAAGACATCGGAATACTAAGCATATATTCTGACTGGCGACTTTTCATCGATAGCTTTGCAAAAAGCTTAAAATCAGTCCTTCTTTACAACGGAAACCAATTGCAAAATCTACTACGCTACCTGGTGAATTTTTTTGGAAATTGTAAGTTCGAAAAAGATGCCACTAGAGAGCGAAATCATCATCAATGTAACAGTGGCCCATTGTTGCCTTCCTTGGCACAAAGTTGTACCGTTTTACGGTACGAGACTTGAACCTGCCTAAGAATAAAACAGACTCCATGTTCCCGATTAAAACAGTGGAACTTGCTTGAAAATGGTGTGAAAATAACTGATCAAAGAGATTGTTACAAATTCTTTTTGTGTTTTTTTACCAAAGAATATGGATATTGTTACTGTAATAACGTGACGGGTTTGTTCGAGGACATCGGAATACTAAGCATATATTCTGACTGGCGACTTTTCATCGATAGCTCTGCAAAAAGCTTAAAATCAGTCCTTCTTTACAACGGAAACCAATTGCACAGTCTTCCCTTAGCACATCCTGTGATGTGCAAGGAATTTTACGATAGGTTTAAAACGGTACTGAAGAAATTAAAATATACAGAATATGATTTGCCAGTAATAGGAGATTTCAAAATGGTTAGTTTTCTGGTGGGAATCCAAGGCGGTTATATTAAGTATCCCTTGTCACCTTTGCTTTGGGGATAGTAGAACACATTCAGTGCATTACCAACAGCGTATATGGCCTGATCGAGTCGAATTTCAGATAGTGAAACATAATGTCAAATTGGGACCAAGTGTAGATCCTAAGAATATATTGATGCCACCATTACATATAAAATCAGGCATAATGAAGCAATTTATGAAAACTCTGGATCAACATTCTAAATCTTTTGAATATTTAAAGAAATTCTTTCCCAAAAACTACTTGAAGGCGAAGTTAAATCGGATATTTTCGCTGGACCACAAATTAAAAAAATAATAATGACCAGTGATAAGTTCACACAATTACTCAATTCTAATGGAAAACAAGCTTTAGAGAGTCTTAAAGCAGTAGTGATTGGTTTTCTTGGATACAATAGAGCTAACAACTATCAAAAATTGATTGAAAACTTGCTTGAAAGCTTTAAAATTAGGGACTGTAGAAGTGTCTCATAAACTTAATATGCTACACGCTCACCAAAACCAATTTAAAAATAATATGGGTGCCTACTCAGAGGAGCAAGGAGAGCGTTTTCATCAAAATATGATGGACTTTGAAAAACGCCACCAAGGACAGTATAATGAGAATATGATGAGGGATTATATTTAGCGTTTAATTTATGTGCTATTGCTTATTAATTTATTTTTAAATTAAAAGCACTAATGTTCAGAAAAAAATTTTCCACTTGAGTCTTTAAAAAAAATCCTATATTTCACTTAAGAATTCAAAAAATTCCTCTAATTTCTATAAAAACAAACTTTGATCAAAATAATTATTTTTCCCTTTATTAGAAACATAAAACAAGCCACAATTTAATACACAGAAGCCAGAAACAAAAATCATGTTGACCTGTGTAATTATTGTTGAGAAGATTTATTTTTATTGTCATTTTAATGTTTTAATTCATGCATTTTATTTTTATCAGTGGAAAATTGAAAGAATTTCGACTGCTGTAATTTTGAACAGAAAAAAAAATTTGGAAGCTATTTTATTTTGTACTTGTGGTACCCGCACGGCTTTTCCCGTAGTTGAAAATTAAAAAGTCATTCGGTTTGCCTGTATATTTACAAATAATGAATGACGAAATTCTCGCTTATTGGCTATGTTCATTCGCTCTCCCATTCCACTTCATTATAATTTCGTAATTTACTCGTCAATCTTATGATAATTTTGCTCCGGAAAATGTTCTTAAAATTGAAATAGAAAAAGAACAAAATCGAATTTTCGAAAAATCGCTTCGAGGTGCACACCCCCATGCTACAAACTAACTCTGCCAAATTTCATGAAAATCGGCCGAACGGTCTGAGCGTCACAAAGATCCAGACATTCTACAGACATCCATACAGAGAGACTTTGAGTTTTATTATTAGTAAAGAAGATAAAGAAAGATAAAGAATAAAAATTGCGCTTATTTAAGTCTTTACTTTTTTTTTTTTGGCAACGATGGAGGAAGCTTTTTATTTTCACTGAAAAGAAAGAGATAAATTAAAAAATGTTTTTTTCTTTGATATGTTGTTTTGTGTGTGTGTGTGTGTATGTGTTTAAACGATTTTTCTGTGTAAAGCTATAAACCGCTTTTGCGTTGCTTAAAGTTACTCTGGTTTTTTGTTCATAATTTGTTACGTATATATTTCAACAGTTTTTTTTTTTTTTTTTTTTTTCTTTTTTAAGTGACAGGCATAATTTGTTTTTGAAAGTCAGCTTTAAAAGTTGAAAAATTATATTTGACTCAATTTTCAATCTTAGCTATTAAGAGAACATTAATCAGATGCTAGAAATCTGATGTTGGTATACAGCAAAGTAGGTTCGTTTAGTTTTGGACGAAACTTTTTGTTATGCATCAAAGCATAAAGTTAATTCTTAGCATTATTAAAGTGTGATATGAGTATGGATAAGTTTTACCATATACTGATCAAACTATGCAAAGTTAAAAAAAAAAATTCTTAGAACATAACATTGAAGTATTAGTGCAATATTAATACGATGGGTGAGCTTGTTTAGGAGTGCAAATTTCCTCAAATCATGTTGTCGTTCAAAAATATATCGCTGTTCTTTAAGCGGGCTCTTAAACATAAAGTGACGACACTTTGCTTACTCTTAATTTCCGACACTCATTTGATCCTTTTTTTTTTTTTTTTTGGCAACTCTACTCCTCCCTGGGGAGTCCCTCCCCCCCCCCCCCCCACTACTGAGAACCACTGATTTAAAGGACATTAATTAAAGTATTCTGCGAAATGTGCAATTTTATTTTTGATGAGATTTGCATTTTTCGATTACACTGTGCGGAGAAAAAAACTTGCAAAATGCTTCTGACATTTTGTCGGCTGATTTTTATGTAAAATGACCCTCTGAATCCGAATATGACCTCTGTTTCCCCCCTAAACGTACCAATTTTTTTAAAAGAACAAATTTTTTCTATTTTCCTTAGTTTCAGAGCAATTTTTTTTTCTTTTTTGGAGGTTAAAGGAACTTTATATTAACTGCTAACATAGTTTTAACGGGCAAGAGAAGTTCAAAGTTAAAGATTATAGACACCGATAGCAAAAGAGGGACTTGTGGGGTATACCCCCCCCCCCCCCCAGTATTAGAAAAATATCACGAAAAACGATCTTTTTACTCTGTTTTTTTTTTTAAAGCTGTTTGTTAAAAAAATTTCGGTGCAGAATGAGAGTACAAGACTCGCTCTATGACTCCCATGTCAAAAAATATTTTCGCGATGTAAAAAAAATTTAAAAAAAAAACTATCTTGTGAATGTCACACATTGCATACTAGTTGAATCGCAGGTCTTCATTCAAAAAGACATTCTTTTGGCTGATTCTTGTGTAAAATGACCCTTTGTTTCCAAATACGACTACCTTTCCCCCCAATCACGCCCCCTTTACAATATTGGGGGATGGATGGGTTGATATCCCCCCCCCAAACAATCTCCCCAAGTCTCCGTTTTTGTTATCAGTGTTCATTATTTTGAACATTGACCCTTTCTTGCCCTCCAAAATAATGTTAGCGGTTAATATAATGCTCCTTTCTCCCCCAAAGGAAAATAATAAATCTAAAATTAAAGAAAATTTTAAAAAAAGGAGGGGGGCCTTTTTACAAAAATTGGTACGTGTAGGGAGAAAACGGAGACCCTATTCGGATTTAGGGGGTCAATTTGCCGAAGTATCAGCTGGAATGGCCTCAGAAGCATTTGAGAGTTTTTTTGCTACACAGCGTGTTTGGGGGTGCCCCCCAAGTTTTCCTTTCTGCTACATATGCACAAGATTTTGAGCTTTGCACATCTCTAGTCATTCAGAATAATGTTTGCAGTTATTGTAATGCTCTTTTTCCCCTCCAAATTAAAAAAATGGCTCTGAATCAGAGGATAGGGGAGCTCTAAAAAGGGGGCGTGATGGGGGGAAAAGTGTCGTATTTGGAAACAAGTGGTCATTTTACATAAGAATCAGTCAAAAGAATGTCTTTTTGAATGAAGACCTGCGATTCAACTAGTATGCAATGTGTGACATTCACAAGATAGTTTTTTTTTTTTTAATTTTTTTTACATCGCGAAAATATTTTTTGACATGGGAGTCATAGAGCGAGTCTTATACTCTCATTCTGCACCGAAGTTTTTTTTACAAACATCTTTTTCAAAAAAGCAGAATAAAAAGATCGTTCTTCGTGATTTTTCTAATATTTGGGTGGATATACCCCCAAGTCCCCCCTTTTGCTATCAGTGTCCATGATCTTGAACTTTGAACCTTTCTTGCCCGCCAAAACTATGTTAGAAGTTAATATAAAGCTACTTTAACCTCAAAAAAATGATAATAATAATTGCTCTGAAGGAAAATTGGAAAAAACTTAGGGGGGGGGCCTTTAAAAAAATTTGTCCGTATAGATTGAAAACGGAGGTCACATTCGGATTCAGGGGTCATTTTACATAAGAATCAGCCGACGAAATGTCAGAAGCATTTTGAAGGGGGGGTTTTGCCGCAGTGTTATTTTTCTCTTTTAAAAGACATATTAATAGAGCTCTGTTTAAATTTAGGAATGAAATAATGTTCATATTGAATTTTTTGTTAGTTATAAAGATAATTTTTATTTGAAGACTTTTTGATGTTTTTAAAGGCATTTTTTGCAATGGATACTTATGTGATTTTTTTAAATTAAAATCCATGTTCTAATAATTTACATGAAAATAGAAATGCATTTATTCTAAATAAATTTGAAGTAATAATATGGTACTAGTAGTACCAAATTATAGTTCACCTTGAAGTTACGCCTTTTCCTTTCTCTTTGATTAAGATTATATATTGCGTGTAACGTAAATTGTTGGTTGTTTAAAAAAATATTCTTGACTGGTAAGAATTCTAATAATTCCCCACTCCTGTTCATCTTCGTTTTCGCAACCTGTAAAAGGCAAACACTATCAGTTTTATGATAAAAAACAAGTTAGGCCGCTTTTTTTTATTCATTTGTTTATTTATTTAATTTGTACGATGTTTAAATTACTTAGAAACACAGCTTTTTTTCAAAGCAAATTCTCAAGTTATACATACATCAAAGCTTTTACATGAAAGTATTTTAAACAGACCAAAGTCGCAGATGATTCCATTGTTCAGATTAATTTCTTGCTTTTAAATAAAACTCGAAGAAAAAGTCAGTAGTTAAATCATGGCTGTTTGAAAGTAATTTGATTTTTTAACCGACTTCAAAAAGGAGGCGGTTATCAGTTCATACCGTATGTATGTTTTTTTTTTTTTTTTTTTTTTGTCCACTCATAGCGTCTCACCTAGAGAACCGATTTTGATGATTCTTTTTTTAATGGATAGGGGATGGCTCAACTTAGGTCCCATTACTTTGTTTGACCATATTTGTTCTTTAGAAAAAAAGTTATGGGCAAAAAACAGTACATTTTATGCAATTTCCCTATTAAATGATTAAAATGATATTATAGCGAAGTACGCACTTTTCATCCGTGGATAACGGTGGCTCAGTGGTAGAATTCTCGCCTCCCACGCGAGCGACTCGGGTTCAAATCCCGACTAGGACAAAGTGATTTTTACTAAAATTTCGTTTCTACTGTTTCCCGTATTTTCTCGAATGTTCTATTAATTTCTGTATCTTTCCAAGTCTGGAAAGTTCCAGCACTTTCTCAAGTTGCATATAAGGAGATGTAACGTGCATTCATGGTTCTGAATAAAGATCTCGAGTTGAGACTAACGAGTATTCGCTTCATTTGGCTTTCACATTGTCTTCGCTATCTTCATCTACACGACAATATGAAACTCATTGTTATAAAAGTTTGGTGCCATATAATAGTAATTGTAATGATAATTTTGAATAAAGGCTTCTCTAAAGCAATACAGTGATATAGAGCCGCACTTCTTACTAGGTAACTTCTTACTTTTACTGAAATATCTACATTTACACTAAAAAGAATGAAATAAAAAAAGTTTGAAAAAAAAAATAGAACCGACTTCAAAATTGCTCTAAAAAGTGAAAAATAATTTTATTCTTTAAACACCATCGATAATGCTTTTAAACATAATTTTTGAAGTTGGCGCAAAAACGATAGATAAAATCATTCACAGTCATAACTCAACTACAACTATAAATTTAACCAGGCCCCGTTTCTTCACTATCACATAAATTATGTATTGATGACAACATATTTGAATAACGATATAAATGTTTCGTTCGTAACTTTGGATGCTTTTCTGAAAAAAATATGAACAAAGCATGGTTACACTGGATTTTACGTTTTGTTTTTGCGCCAACTTCAAAAATTATGTTTAAAAGCATTATCGATGGTGTTTAAAGAATAAAATTATTTTTCACTTTTTAGAGCAATTTTGAAGTCGGTTATATTTTTTTTTTTCAAAATTTTTTTATTTATCTATGTATTCAAACTGGATTTGGGGATCGGCGAAATGCAGCATCCGTATAAGTAGAATTATTAAGTAAAAGTGACAACTTCACCTTTGGATCTTTAATAGTGAAAAAGCAGTTTAAGCGGTACAAAAAGATGTTTCTGCAAAAAAAAAAAACATTTTTAAGAGCGGTTTTTTTTTTTTTTTTTTTTTTTTTTTTTTTTTTTTTTTTTTTTTTTTTTGAACGGGGAGGGGGGTAATAGAACTTTTTTTAATGTCCACTTTTACTTGTGGAATCCTTGGTTTTTCCTCAGTACTGTAGCTTGTCTGCAGCATTCTAAAAATGGTTTACTTGCAATAAGTACTATATAACAGGAAAAAATATAAAAAATATTTGAGGGAACACATCTTGGGATTTGATGGGATTCACAAAATCAAAAGATGGTCGGAAACCAACTTACATTAAGTTTGCATCATTTTTGCAATTAGAAACAAAATTCGGGGATGTCTCCCCATGTTCTCCCCCCCCCCCTTCTCCTGACTGCAGAACGGCTATCAGTAAAAGAAAAACTTTTTTTTTAATATTTATTTTCTTTGGGTAATAACTGGAGAAAATACTATCGAGTCGTTAATTTAATTAACTTATCCGTTCAATGCAAAGAATATGAAATATTTTGCATAGCTGAATTTGACTTCTTTTCTTATATATTTTCTATTAATATCAATTCAAAAGCAAAATGAAAGTAATTTTCTTTATTTATTGTATAGCTAAAATAAAACATAGTGGAGAGAAATGATCAGTCAAAATGTGAAATATTCAGTCTGATGGAAAGATAGCAGTTATTTGAAGAAGTTTAATTTATGTGGACGTGGACTATCTTCATATACACTCATGTCCAAAATTAAGGTCACAAACATAAAATCTGAAAACAGAAAAACTATTCACTGTGTTGCCACGAAATTTGGCAAAGAGGTATATTAAAAGGAGAGAATGAACGTAGAAACATAACATAGAAAACATTTTAAGTAGGAATTAAGAAACAGGGTATATCAAAAACAGCTAAATTATGAATGAGAGATAAAGCACTTATCTGTGGAAAAGCCTGTCTAATGTGTCCGTCCACTGCTGTACAAGTACAAGCTTCACAACGAACTTTCATACTGTTTATTAATGGGTCAATAAATGATTAGGGCAACAAAGCCCATTCTTCCAAAAGCGTGGCATTTTATTTTTGGGGGGCATTAGAAGGGGAGTAACGCTGTGCAGTGGCTCTTACTAGATCATCCCAAACATGTTCAATAGGATTGAAATGATCTGGAGACCTCGAGGGCATGCCCATACGTCAAATATTCTCTTCCTCAACTTGTTCGTGATGTAAATTTTGGACATGAGTGCATTTTTAGTAGAAGAGACTATAACTGAAAAAAGTTTTGAGGTTGTATGTACACATATTTGTTCATATTTTTTATGGATTTACTCTCCATCCGCTCTCCAGTTTTATTCAACTATAGTTGGTCAATTCCAACTGCAAATTAATGTGCCATTTTTTTCCGGTTCCTTTTCAACTCCACCACCCTCTGCAGGCGCAGCTCCGGCGCGACTCCTCTGGTCCTGAGTACTGTCCCCTGGTAGCCGGTGCTCCTGGTCGGTAGTGTCCATGTCCTAGACACACGCACGCTCATACACACTCACACACATACACACACGCGCCTTTGCACACATACACACACGCCAACGTGCACAGGCACAGGTCTACGCACACACACAAGCCTACACATACACAACTATACACATGTAACCGCTCAAGAGGAGGGAGAGGAACCGTTTCTAGAAACAAGTGAGTGGGGTAGTAACCAATGAGTAGGGTCCTGTCGCAACTCGTGATTGCGAAAAACATAATTTGGATTCAAAATTTCAGAATTCAAATTAATTTTGAAAATAACGAAAGTTATTTTTTTTTCAACATACATGGTGTCATTCTGTAGTACAGAGATTGCGAACGTGTGACCTAGAGGCCACATGCGGTCTCCTTGAGTTCTTTGAGTGGCTTCTATAATAGTTAACCTTGGTATTTACTCACATTTAAATATGTAAATTACGACAGTTTAAAAATCATTTTTGAAGTTTTTGCATGTAAAATAGTTCGAACGTTCTAAATAAGACGTATGACTAGATTTAAGTCCGGATACAAATAAATCAGAATTCAGTTACTTTCAAGTAAGAAGCAAAAGCGAGTATTCCACTCAATTCTGCATCAGATTTTAAAATTCTTTCACAGATCATTGTTAAGTTATTTTTTTATTACTTAACAGCGAAAAATTTCTTAAATGTAACAAAACGTAGAAAGAAATAGTTTGAAATATATATGAGGCAGTGAGAAGCAAAGGGATGTAAGTGCAAAAATCTAAAATTTTGAGATAACCTGTACAAAAGATCGAGAACCTCTCACCTGCGTTGGTGCTAGGGATAGTACCCCCAGTAGGTTCTACTATACAGAATAATTTCGAAAAAAAATTTAATAAAAGCCTATCTAGGATCTAAACTTCAAATGTGTTTTTCTCGAAACTTAAAGAAGTCCACTCACATCCCTTTGCTTCTCACTGCCACATAATGATTCATTATTTTCAATTCAAGTGGTATTTGAATGTATGTAGGTTCTTCCCTTGTAAAATACAAAAATATTTCTTGTAATGACTTATGTTTAATAGTAAAAAAACGACTTCATTTGACTTTCTACTCCTATATGTGCTATGTGCGTAATGCAATCTTCATATATATATAATAGCGAATTTACTGATCTAGTAACGCTCTGTGACGTCACCAATAATTAAAGTCGCGCCACGGCATGATAATTTGATGGTGTTTTTTTTTTTTTTTTTTTTTTGGAAATGCTTGACATGCAGGGAAAGGCTTTATTTTGACAAGGCTGAACTGGATCCGATAACTTCACTGTTTTACTGGTAAAACTGTAATCTTAGGATAATGAAGAAACGAAAAAGTGGTCAACAATGAACGCTGTCTATTGGAGTTTAGGGTGGATCCGCTGTAGTTAGGGTTAAAATTTCAACTATCAAAATATCACCAAACAGGCAATTGCTTTGTTCAAAGTAGAAGCAGTTTTTACCCGTCGTCCCTAGACGGGCGATTTTCTAGTAGAAAATAAACGACTTCTTATAGTTTTCTATTCCTATATGTGCTATGTACATAATGCAATGCAATAATAAAACTACAATAAATATGAAAACTACATAAACCTTTCATTTGCAGGTTTATCAATTTATGAGCCCCTCTCTATTACTGCCTAATTTAAATGTGGCCTCCGGTTACTAAGAGGTTCCTCACCTCTGCCGTAGCACTTAGTTTCTAAAGTTGTCACGATCAAATTAAAATTTCACACATTAAACCTTAATGAAAGCGGAGCATATATGAATACCTAACGCAAAAATATGTACTGAACTCAATAAGCTTCTTAATTAAAAAGCATCTAAATGTATGAACTATTTAAAACTGATTTGTTTTATCTTCTTATTGGATTTTATGAGTTAGATCTTAGTCTTCAAATGAAAAATTTACTTTTGAAATTGGCTTGAAATTTCATCCTAGCTAAACCGGAACTTTACATTCTAATTAAGTTCAGAAGTGAAATTTTAATCCCTAATTATTGTACTAAGTGCTTTTTACTGTTATTTTCCCTTCGAAAAGCAATTTTGAATATATATTTTCGAATTAATAAATGTATTGCTTACCGCAGGAATTAATTACTTTCTTTTTTACTTCAAGTAGTTTTTAAGTTGGTATGAAGTAGAAAAACTAGTTTATTTTCAGTTTCCATTTGTTTTTATTTATTTACTTATTTTTTTTCTAAATAATGAGTTTAAAGTTAAGATGAAAAGAGAAATCTGCTATAAAATTCAAATATTATTTTTAACTAGCTTACGGAACAGAAATTATTAAATTATGGCATTACTTTCTTTGATATTTCAGTTTATTAGTCGTTGGGTTTTATGAAGCAATTAATTGCAATCGTGCTCTTCTGAGTAGATGGAAAAAAAAAATCCCTTATTTGTTACATAAAACTTTGATGTTGCAAACTTCAAAGCTTTGCTCCCACTCATAGTACCCGTACTTACGCAAAATTATTTGCATGTAGTGAGGTGATATGGCGAAGAAGGGGTGGGGGAGGGGATATAGGGATTAGAGAGATAGGTTTTTTTTTTCTTTTTTTTTTTCCCCTATTAAGCTCAGGTGGTTGGAAAAACTACATTTTTTTTAGTTAGCGAGAACTAACACTACTGTATTACAGAATGTAGTTATCTACAACTACAGCTACTTTTTCAAAATGTAACGACTACAAACTACTTTTGAAATGTAGACGCTACTTCGCTCCTTTTAAGAGATGAATTTTTTGGAGACAATTTACACTCATTAAAAAAAAAAAACAAAAAAAAGAAGAAGAAGAAGAAGGAAAAAAAAAAGTTTGAAGATTGAAAACAATACTCAACAAAAACTTTTCGGAATAATAAATTAGCTCCTTCAAACATGAGGAATCCTTGAGAATTTTCCATACGTGTTTTTTGGAACCAATTTATCATAGTTCAAAAAGTGTAAGACAGTCATCAAATGTTTGAGATTGTCAAATACTTTAAGCTGTTTCATTTTCTCTAAGAAATAATATTCTACATCCAGAGTTACATAGCTGAATATGTTCTTCTCCATAGAAATTGAACATATTTTATTGATTTAGAATTTCAGATCATGAGCGTATATTCGCATTTAAGTATATGACCAAAAAAGAGTGGCAAATTATATATTATTCATAAGTAATAGCAAACAATAATAAAAGCATTATAGAAAATCTATTTTTTATAGTTGCTGTGTTGGGTTAAATCATTGTTGTTCCTTTTTATATTGAAGCCATGAAGAAAGTTGAAAATATAAATAGGAATGAACAAAAGACTGCAATGATTTGTTGAACATTTGTAATTAATGGTTAAGATGCAATGGCTTCATGAGAATTTTTTACTGCGCTACTTTGACCACTGATTAAGCTAAACAAAGTACTCCCCATCCCACCTCGTTTACTAAAAATTTCATGCATCTTTTTGAGTAATCGTTTGCATGATAACTATTAACCACTGTTTCTGCTCAGGGGTGTTCCCATAGGGTATACTTCATATACGCCGTATATTCTCAAACATTTCTTAAACATATAGCGTATATATGATCGAATACACATTCACATATTGTTTATAATGGACTACTGGGAGTATGCCAGTGAAAAAATTGATGGAAACATCACTGCTTCTGCTACATACAAAATACCGACATCCCGATTTCAACATTCAGAGACTGAAGTTTCAACCTTATTTATGGGCTCATCAGTAAGGTATAATCAATGTCTGAACTGGAGCAGATGTCCTCTCATTGAAGACGTGATTACCAACAAACTGGTAGCTAAAAACAGCAGTCTCTTAATGGTATAACCGGTCTGTCGGTTTTTGCAAAGAGCTAGACCTTAACCCTGGCTTGAAAGGGCAGTAATTTAATGTTGCTGCTGATACTATGCACAAAACAGAAGAATAAATTGATGCATAACTACCTTAACAGCTTTTCAGGGATCCTTCAAATATCGCTACATGATTCTTGAAAAAAAACCGTCCGTCTGTTCCAGGGCTGAATTGCTGCTGAAAGGTCTCTCCGGTACTGCTTTTCAGCCAAAATATTTTTGATTCAAATGAAAATACATTCATAAGCAGTAAGTTACCGCAAATCTTCAGCCAAGACAAAGGCAGAACTATAACATGCAAAATGCTGGCCGGTTAGGACATCTAGAGGCTGCAATTTCGTCCTTGTTGTGATCTCATCAGTTTGAAATAGTCAATAACGGAGCAGTAGGCAGGCAATTTGTTGGTAATCTCAGCTTCAGTGAGAGAACATCTGCTCCCAGCTCGGTATATTACTCGCCAAACAACTTTCACGGAATTCTCGAATAAAAAACGATGACTAAAATTATTCTTGTATTAAAAAATAAATTAATTAATGCACTAAAAAAGATAGTATTCTACTCTGCTGCTTTCCGCGCTGCATCATTATATCGAAATGGGAAGATTGGGCGCCGGGAACATTGGGTACCGAGCATTTTGGGAGCCGAGCACATTGGGCTCAATGTTCCCGGCACTCAATATGCTCGGCGCCAAAGTTCCAGGGGCCCAAAGTGCTCGGCACCCAATGTTCCCGGCGCCTAATCTTCTTGGACCGTCATTATATGCTTAGAGTCTCAACTTTGCTACCCTCCAGATGCTGAAGTAGTTACAGGTTGTTCGTACGGTGGTCGGGGAGAGGAGTGGGAATCCTTTTCCGATTAAAATTTTCTATTTGATGTTCAAATGTGTCTTCTATAGAACATGACGAGGGTTCCATAAAATATTCTATAGAGTTTCTATAGAAAATTCATAATATTTCTATAAAATATTCTATTAAGATTTCTACAGAATCCTATAGAATTAAGACTCGTTTTTCTATAGGGTCTATGGGATTTTTCCCATAGGATATTCTATAAGGTTTTCCATAGAAAACATATCCTATGGAGCCTATAGAAAAACGGACCATGATTCGATAAGGCTCTATAGAAGGGATTCTATCATTTTTTATAGAATTCTACAGAAAATTTTCTTAAGGGATACGTTCAAACAAGATCATAAAATCATCAGTGCAATAATCAGTACAAAAATATCCAAATGAAGTTTTGAGCAGAGGGTCCGGTACAAAAGGGGACTAACGCGCGGTATCGTATCAACCAGGGCTAAACGGATTTCCCCCTGTTGAAGGGTGCGTACCCCCAAGCTGTTGACCACAAACATATCTGACCAAACATCCATAGGGGATGGAAAGTAGTTATTTAGCTTGACCCAGGCCGCACCACGAGGAGAACCCACCATCATGGTTTATCGACGACCTCAACCGGTCGACCGGTGCTAATCGGTTACTAACCGCAGCGTCTATGGTCTACTGGTTACCGTTTGAAGCTGTTAAATGGTTGAAGCATGTGAGCATTTGCTGTCACGTGATCAATTAATCGGTAGCTACCGATCGAGAACGTCGAACGTAAGCATAAGTTGCGTTCGACGAACCTCACCGGTCGACCGGTAAGTAACCAGTTACTAACCGCGGCGTTCTATGATCAACCGGTTACCGCAGCGGTTACCATTCGAAGCAGTTGATTGGCTGATTGGAGCACGTGTTCATTAGCTGTCACGTGATTAACTAATCGGTTGCTCTCGGTCGTGCTCGTCGAACGCAACCATAGAGGTATTTTTGTTTGCTAGACTAGAAGCTGACCAGCCTCAACATTAGAACAGAAGACTGCGAACATAGCTTCCTGTCTCCATAAACAACAATGAAAATAAAACTGAAAAAATGCCTTTGTGCTGGCTTCATGGTAAAGAGAAAGAAATTATTTTACTGCATCCTTTGCGAACGCTAGAGTCGAATCGTTACCCTCTTTTATTGAAGAGGAAAGGCTCAGTCTATATATCTCTCAACTTTTTCATGTACACCAGATACTGTAATATAATATAATGTTGTTGCAGTACGCTTTTGTAAACAGGAGTAAAAGCGTGCTGAATTCAGATTTGTCATGGAAAAGTCGCCGAGGAAATTTAGTATTCCTGAAACATTAGATGATTCAACGAATGGAGCATCAAGTGTAACTTTTATTTTTGTTATTTTCCAAAATATTATTTAAATACATTGGTTATCTTATTGAACCAGATACTGAATAACATTCTTTTATTTCAGGGACCTCAGTATTTTAAACCTGGGATAATTCTAAAAGAGGCTGAGAAAAATAAAACTACTTCAGGGCAAAAAGAGGAGACCACAGATATTTGTTTAAAGAAACCTCCTCTCGGTTCATCCGGTCAAGAAATTAAGATTATTAATTCCAATGAGTCGGGCTCAATGCAAACTCTGACGAAATTTGGAACTGAATTTGCTAATTTGAAAGAATCTAAATATTATGATAAGTCCGTGGAATCGACAGGGTACGTTTGTAAAAATTTATATCTCTTTTCTTTTTTTCAAATAACAGAATTTTAAAGTAATCTTATTTTAGCGGAGGTTTTAGGACTATGCATAACTACTAAATTTTTACTAAATATTTTGTGGAAAAAATGAAGAATTTAATTTTTCAATGATTGAAATGTCCTTCATAGCTATATTTTCTGAGAAAATGTGACTTTAAATGTTTAAGGATTATGCATTCCACGTTATTTATTCTTCTCAACAGAAATATACATAGAATTTTTTTTTTAAGATTGACCAGTAGCTTTTTTCAAAACATCAAAAATTATCCTCAGAAATTAGTTAAATCATCAATCAACTATTCATTTTGAGAAAGATGTGATTTTTGTAAATTATTAAATCAAATTGTTTTGAGAGATTTTTTTTCTTTTTTTTTTTATTGTACTGTGGAAGGTTTTTCAAGGAAATTTACTTTTATTTTGAAATTTGTGATGTGCATTCTTGTACATAATGTGTGAGTTAAGATAAACAACAAAACTAGATGTCAATGCTGTGTACTTAATGATTTTAGATGATTTCTTTTGTCAATAAACAGGGTGCAAATGGTTTTAATTTTTTAACTTTTTATACCTGTATTTGTAGAACCACCCATTTTCACCAGTTCTTATATTTTGTAAAAGATCAGTAAAAGACCTTTGTAACTGAAGTCTTTGCTCAAAACTTTTTAAATGCACACATTAAATATTGCATTTCTTAAAACTTTTTTGTTTTCTTGTTAAAAATGTAACTTAGCAAATGTAAAACTGCTCCTCAATTTTACAGAACTGCTCCTCATTAATCAGACTTTGAGGAGCAGTATTGCTCCTCAAATACATATGCAGTACTTTTCTGTATAAAGTAAATTCTGCAAAAAAAAAAAAAAAAAAAAAAAAAAAAACACTTTACCTACATAATGGGTTTTATCAAGTGGAAAATGCCTGGAAAAATGCTGGCAGATTTTTTCGGGCTCGGCCCACTTTGACAGACTGTGGACACTGATCACAAAAAAAAATATTTAAACAAAAATAGCATTCAAATTTGAGTTATTAAACTCTAAATGCTCAATTTTCTGCTAGAAATTTGAAATTTTCTATTTTTTCCAAGTGGAAATAAAACCCTTTGAGAAAAAGAAAAAATATCCTGGAAATTTCAGAGTTTTTTCTGAACATTCTCATCCCTAGTACAATCCTTGTTTTAGCTGCCTTGTCTATTACAATTTAGTTCAGTATGTATATTGAAGTATAAAATTACATATGTATCAAAACAGACACTAAATTATCAAAACTGTAAAACTCTTGAAAAAATAGTTTAAAAGTGTAAAAGTGCTAACCCATTTCATAAAATTACTATAACTCAATTCAGCTCAACTCCATTCATTGTTTCTATGGAGATAAACCAAGGTGCTATAAAATCAAGTATTATTATACCAAGGAATTGCAAAATTGTGCAGCTATAGTTAACAGTTATGTTCTCTAAGACTAAGGGCCTGATCAGTAAGGCATTTAATTCATAACCGGAAAGCCTCAAGCTCAATGCTTGCCGGTGGAAGATTCTCTTAATTGGCTAATCGTGACTGGTGCATGTGAAATCTGTCTTGGTCACTAAGTCCTCCAACTTCCCATTCCAAATTTTGAGGGTGTCAGATAATAGCTTCTTGGCTCCTGGTCTACATAAAAAAGCTTTCTTCAACTACCTATCTGATTACGGCCCATGTGTAATGGTAGGTATGAGAGACACAGGAGTATATAGCTGTTTTTACAATTTTAGAACCTACATTTTCTCATCATGTAGTTGTGTAAGATGAAAGTTTAAATCGTGTGACAAACTTTGATTAACAGCTAAAATTCATTTCTATAGTTAATGACTCTAGATGCTCCAGTGCCTGAACATAAACCAAGGCAAACACATAGTGATTATGTTTTCATAATAGCAAAATTAGCGAAATCTAAAATTAGGAAAATAATGTTAATTTATCATTATGCATACTGTAGTATACTTATGAAATATGCTCTTAGTTCATGGCAAGTATCCATCTTTTTTTCTATCATTAGCTCAAGATTAAAATTTTTGTTACAGATCTAGCTCTGGAATAGTACAAAGAAGTTCTGGTACTTTGTTGGTGAATCCCAGGCAGGTAGTTTATTTTACTTGTTATAAATGTTATTTAAAGTTTTTCTGTTTATAAAATTTTTTCACTGGTACGGATAGTTCCTAATTTAATATTCAATTTTTATGTCTTAGTGTCTAAAAACTCATCGTGAATTACTATTTTATAACTCTTTTTTATTTTCTGTAGAGAGGAAACCCACTGCTTAAAATCATAAGAAATGTCCCGTGGGAATTTACTGAAATAGAGCCTGATTATGTCATGGGGAAAACTGCTTGTGCATTATTTTTAAGGTATGTTTCCAGTTGTTCTAAATATATATTTGAAATCTAGAGTGAAATATTGCTAGTTGAAATGCAGTAATATAATATTGCAAAACCTAACCTTTAAGTACATTTCTTTCTTATTAAAAACTAAACTCAGTGGTGCAATAGCCCATGGGAGCCTAGGCCTATTGTGCCCATCTCTATTTTCGTGACCGAGGTCTCTGGAGTGCAAGGCAGAGTTTTCTCTTGCACAAATGCTAATTATCCCATTTTAAATTTCTTTCTCATCTGCTGTGTTTAAATGAAGATGATCATGTATGCTTTATAGTGAGGTGAATGAAATGAAAAAAAATACACTTCAACAAAACACAAATTGTCAAGATGATACTGAAAATAGCTACTGTGGATCCCATTAATGAGTATAAAAAAATTTTCATTTCACAAGAAAGTTGGGATCTTTTTTTGAGCAATCACGATTGCTAATTGTTTTCACTTGACCGTCCTTGGCATTGTAGTTCCTTTTTCAACCATACCATCCTCTGCAGACGCAGCTCCTCCAGTCTTGTGCAATTCTTTTCTCCAGGTCGGTGGCGTCCATGTCCTACACACACGCTCATACACATACACGCTTATGCACATACACAGTCACACACATACACACACGCCCCTTCCCGCACATTCACACATGCCAACATGCATACACAAGCCTACACATACACAATTATTCACACATAACCGTCCAAGAGGAGGGGCAGGCTTGGGGGAACAGGAGAAGTTTCTAGAAACAATACTCCAAATGGGTAGGGTCCTGTCGCAACTCGTGATTGCGAAAAACGTAATTTGAATTCAAAATTTCAGAACTCAAATTAATTTCTCTTTCTCTTCAATCGGTCGGTTGCCTCATTTTGAAGGTGCATACAGAGCACAACTCTTTAACCACTAGTACTGTAAAGCAAATGAATTAGTTATTTTTTTATTTATTTATTTTTTTTTTCATGAATTTTCTTTAGCTCACAGCTTATGCAGATTTTAAATAAGTCACTAACAGAAATTTTCTTACTTCTTGTTGCTAATGGTGTTATTCTGCAATATTTTGATTTACAGTATACTGATTATCTGTGTGTGGATTATCGATGCATTCTTTTCTTTTGTGTAAAAAATAGTTTTTATTAAAAAAAAATGCTTCATAACTAAAGAAGAAAAAGTTGCTTTAATTATAATAATAGGGAATTTTTATTCAATTTGAGAAATTAAAGTAGAACAAAAGGATTGAAATGCAAAATAGAACATAAATGACTAAAAGAGACCTGGAAATTAAGACAATTTTTTTTGCAGAAGACATATTTAATGGTGTGTTAGAAATGAAGAACATTTAATTATTATAATTTATTGTGTTTAAGTTTATCTCATGTTGTTGCTCAAAAAAAGTTTTATTCCTGTGTAACTTATTCTATTGTAAACTAAATGGCCATTCCACGATAAAGCTGCCATTTGCTATAAATCTCCTTTTTTTTGCAAAGCAAATTCTTATATTGTCTAGTACATCTTGAAAAAATATATGTATTATAGTTTTTTTTTTCTTCTATTTTAGCTTACGTTATCACAATTTGCTCCCCAATTACATTCACGATAGATTAAAAGCTTTGGGAAAGTCTTATGCCCTCCGTGTCTTGCTGGTGCAAGTGGATGTGGTACGTTTTATTAAGTCATTGAGTTATTGCTTTTTATTCAAATGCATATAATCTTGTAACATTCTCTTCTCTTTAGGCTGAACCCAATCCACCTTTGAAAGACTTATCTGTGATATCAATTTTAGCAGACTGTACTCTTATGGTTTGTTGGAGGTATATTTCGTATTTTTTCTTTCTGTTACTTATTGAAAGTTTGATTTTTTGTTTTTTGCATAATATTTTGCTTTATAGTCTTTCAAAAATGGTTTACTAACTACACTGATCCAAAAAAATAAATAAATGAATAAAAGACTTATAAAACACGTCTGACACTATTCTTGATGATTTTTATGTTAAACTAGTGGTACCCGCACGGCTTTGCCCGTAGTTTAAAATCAAAAGGTCATTTGATTCACCTGTATATTTACTAATAATGGATGACGGATTTCTCGCCAATTTGCTGTGTTCATTTGCTCGCCAATAATATGGTTCTACGTTATGATAATTTCGTAATTTACTCTTCCCCGCTGTGATAATTTGCTCCGTAACATTTTCTTAAAATTGGAATAGAAAGAGAACAAAATCGAATTTTCAAAAAATCGCTTCAAAGTGCACACCCCCATGCTACAAAATAACTTTGTGCCAAATTTCATGAAAATCGACCGAACAGTCTAGGCGCTGTGCACGTCACAGAGATCCAGATATCCAGACAGACTTTTAGCTATATTATTAGTAAAGATCACCCCCTGATTCCAAATATTACCACTGATTTCCCCCGTCACCCACTACTTTTTGGAAACAGCTCTCCTTTTTTTTTCTTTCACTTTTTGAGTTTCACAGCTGTTATTTTCATTTGAAGAGAAACAAGGTATCATACTAATGTTTAACATTCTTCTGAGGGGCTAGAAAAAGGGAAAATTTCAGCATTGCCATCCGAAAAACTGACGGCACCCATCGCGAAAGTTTCCTGACGCCCCCCCCCCCCTTTCCTATACACACAGAAACATCAAGCTGGTTATAACATCAATGCATAATACATACCTAATTTTTTACATATTAATGTAGAGAACAATCAGAGGGCTATGCATAATACAAATTAAAACACAAGCAATGAATCTGTTTCGAATATTTGTGAAACATTAATGCCACAAAAACTTTTCAAAAAATAGAAATGTTGAAAATCCAAATATTTATCTAGTAAAATGTTATCCCACTAGATAAAAAACAAACAATTAAAACTTGGTTATTCATAGTGATCAAACTAAGAACACAAATAAATAAAATAAATAATTTGATGATTATAAATAGAAAATGTATTTATCGAAGTAAATTACATCAAAATTAAATGTCAATCTGAACTCATCCAATGATTCTTTTCATGAGTTTTTTTTTTTTTTTTTTTTTTGTTTGTTTCACTTGTACCAACTTAATACCAGCTTTCATATATGTTATAAACCAAGATGTTATTCTTTTGCATCAAATACTTGTAAGTATTAGGGAGAAGCCCACAAATACTCAACAACACCAAAAATCGCTCAGAATAGCGTTTTTGGAGTTCTAATTTCGAAAAATCCCAGGCCCTAATATTACAAAATATGGTCTTACAAATTGCATTTTAAGACATGAGTTTAAGAAAATATTCGTGCAAGGGTCCCCACCGCCTTTCTTTAATATCACAAGCAATGGGTTTTTTAAACCACACTTACAAAAAAATTTAAGTTCAATAGCCCCTGAATCTAAAACATTGTTTAAATTTTTTGAACTTTAATTTTGAACAATTTTCTTGAGAAATGCTCCAGATCTTCCTATCTATAAAATCTTCAAAGTTTGTCTAAAGTTGCGTTTTTGAAACTTCAATTTTGAAAACTTGCAGGAGGAGAAGGAATTGATTTTAATTGATTTAAAAAAATAATGAATGGGAAATAGTCACTGAGCTCCCTCCCTTACCTTAACGTCAATAAACATGGCCTGTAATCGCGTTTTTTAGGCTAAAATAGCGTTTTTATAACTAAAAGTTTCAAAATTTTGACTGGACAGCTTTTGACTTTTTTTCCTATACGATCAAAAAGATTTTTTTTTTGTTGGTTTTTCGAATGTGCTTCCTTAAAACTTTTTTATGGTTACGTCACTGCATTCAGGAGCAGAATTCAAGCAAATTTGGTGAGAACTCAACAAAGGAGAAGTGCCTTTTGTTTGATTCTAAACAGTTATATTCTCAGAAATTGTATCTACAGTGAAGCACCGTTTATAAGTTTTTGAGGGGACTGTATGAAAATAGCGTATAAATGAAAAGACATATAATAGGTATACGTTAATGCGCATTAGACTCTGTAGGGACCAATTTATAAAACATATAATTGATAAAAGCATATAAAAGTGAAACGAATAAACGGTGTTTCACTGTACTTCAATGATACAAAGGAAACAAATGTTTTGGAGACTTAGACAGAGGAATATTTTTGTACCCTAGGAAAAAAATAGAGAATCAGTGCAATGATTCGCTATTTTGTGTCTCTATGACTGTGTCTATGATACATGAAATGAGGTAGTGCCGCAAGGTGCCCCTGATTTTATACAATCGGTGCATTTTATACAATGAGGGGCGCCTTGCGGCACCTCTCATGAAAATATCGTTTTCGTGTGAATGTCGTTGTGTTCTGTCAAAACGAGGGGCACCTTGTGGCGCCTCCTCATTTCGTGATGCCTGGGGCGATTGTTGCCCTGGGGCCCTCCTTGGGACAGCCCTGAACTTTAAAAGCATGAACATTTGTTGCTAGAAGGGACACTTAGAGCGAGCGGTATTCTCCCCTAAAATATTTTTTAAATCATCAAAAACAATTTTTTTTTTCTGTTCTGTTCTTTTTCACAATTTTTTCAATTATAATTTGGTGTAAAACCAGAGTAGTGACCTCACTCCTTTAAGCCCCATGGCCAAAAAAGATTTCAGGACATTATTTTTCTTTTTTTTAAAAAAACCTTGAAAGCGTTACATGTTGCTTACAAGTCGCAGTGCAGATCTTTGGTGAAGAAACGTCCTGTATTGTTTAAATTTATTCAAGTTACATTCACGTAGCTATATTTCACATAACTATATATCACATCAAGTTATGTTTAATCTTAATTACAGATGCATGCACCCTTCGTATAACACGGTTAATTCTTTCCGTGTAGTATCGAAACCGTGTTATACAAGACTTTTTGAAAATAACTTTTTAACTTATTTTTTACACTAATTAATCATGTACATAGCAAAAATCATGTCAATATGTATCGTGTTGTATCGAAACCATGTTATACAAGACTTATATCGAAACCATAACCTCGGTACACATCTCTTGATTTACATTATTTCAAATGATCCCTTAATTTACATTGTTATATCAAAAGTGCTCTTTCCATCATGGTGGATAGAGTCATCCAAACTACAATCAGTAGGTTTGCAAATGGGCACTTCAAGTGCTTTTCATTTCATTTAGGTGAGAAAATTTATGAGACCTGTACTAATATCAGATTAGTGCAGGCATCTCCAGATTATCTTTTGCATTGTGAGGGACTGGACAGCGAGGACATTTACTCCAGTCCTCTCTTGGTATAATGTTTTTTGTGGACTCTTGGGCTCCTGGACCTGGTCTAGCCTGAGGCTAGACTGGAGGAATAAGTCATCATCATCATTATATTGAAACAAAGTTTCATAAAAATAAAGTAAAAACTTATTAGAGTTATCAAACATTAACAGAATGTATTAAACAAAAATGAAACTCTATCTTTTTTAAATATAACATTCGTGTTATATCAAAACCATGAAGTATTTAATTCTCAGTTTCGTACCATGTAGTATCGAAACCGTGTTATAGTAGTTGCAAATTTGGTATCACGTAATATCGCAACCGTGTTGTACAAGTACCGTGTTATATGAGAGACGCCTGTATAAGTAAGAATAAAAATGAAATTTAGTATGTTTATAATATAGCACTTCTACTTCATTCTACTTCAATGTATACTTCTGAGGATGCACCGCCATTGTTCATTTCTTCTTGATACAAATTCCCACCCCCTCTAGTTTTTCTGAAGATTCGTAGATGTTACTTTTGTGCTCCCTTCCCCTCCAAATAAAAATAATGGCATTGAAACTGTTGAAAACTGATGTGGAGCTATAGTCAAAATGTGGTGGGTGATGGGTTAAAACTTTGATCAGATTTGAATTCATGGGGTAATTTTACTTAAGAATCAGCAAGAAGGATGCCAGAAGCATTTTACAAGTTTTTTTTTTTTTTTTTTGACGCACAATGTTATTTTTTATTTCAATGCTAGAATTTGAAATTTATCGAAAACATTTCATTTGAGAATGTACTTCAATTTTATTTTTTATTTCAATGCTAGAATTTGAAATTTATCGAAAACATTTCATTTGAGAATGTAAAATTATTTGTTTATTTATAGTGCAGAAGAAGCTGGTACCTACCTTGAAACATATAAAATGTTTGAAAATAAATCAGCTGATTTAATAAAGGAAAAGCAGGATAGTGATAAGTATTCTCAGGTGATAATTTTTACAAATTTGTTATGTCATAAAATTTTGCTACATTATAATAGAATCATTTGAAACATCTACATTATTAAAATCTGTGCATGTCCATTTGTCTGTCAAACTGTTAAAGCACCTTCTCTGGACTACCTGTTTGTTGGAGGTCAAGACAGGTAAAATCACATTTGGAATATTCAAAAAGAAAACTACTCATCCTAGTCTTACTGATCATAATCTTAAAATGCTGGAGGCACTGTATTTTTTTTTTATCATTGTAAAAATAATCAAATGTATTGTAAATTATTTTCTAACCATCTTTTCTTTTTGGGTATCCCCCCCCCCTAAACCCCAAGGTGAGTTCCCCAGATAATCTTTTGCAATTACAGCACTGGCCGGTGGTTTTAATTAAAATTGGTGCTTTTATGGATTGACATCTGGGTTAGCTCCAAATTTGGTAAAAAGAGAATTGGAAAATTTGTAAGTGTCTTGCATTTTTTCTATGAAAATTATCATTAAATTACTGATTAAATATTGTATTAAAATGTTCGAAGGAATTATAACAAAATTGTTTCTGTGTTGAATTACTTGTTAATAATATATTGCTATCAATTATGTGATATATTATATCCCAAGCTTTATGCATCAGAGTGTAACATTTTTGTGAAAAAAACATTTCACAAGCTGTCATTTTTCTTTCCAGCTGATTGACTGCTTGACAACAATTAGGTCAATAAACAAAACAGATGCAATGGTTCTTCTTTCTAACTTCAAAGTAAATATTAAATCTTACATTTATTTTCATTTGCTCCCAAAAATATTCAAACTGTAATTTCAAATAAATTATTTAATAAAATTAATTATCTGTCCCATTTTATTTATTGTTTTACTTCAAATTTTGATATGAATGCGTTTTCAAAGCATGATTTTGATTGTTAATCCTTTCTGTCTTACCGCACTATTACAAGTAGATTGCATGCTTTGAAGGAAATATTTTAGATTATAGAACATTTAAAACTTCCTATTTTCAATAGGCATATGATTTAAAACTCTCAGTTTAATTTTAAGTTTTAAATTATTCCGTACATTTCAAAAGCATATAATTTCTTATATACTTCCATGTAAACTCATATGATTTCTAATGCTTATGTTCTTGTTTCAGACATTGAAAGGTATAATACTAGCATCTGTAGAAGATTTGGCAATGTGCCCTGGTCTTGGTCCCCTCAAAGTGAGTAGTTTTTAATTTGGCAAACTTGATTATCCGTAGATGAAATCATTTTATATGTCACATCAATTTTTCAAAGACCAGAACCTACAATATTCTGTACCCTGGAGACAGAAGTGATACAACTCGTAAAAACAGCAGTGGAGGAAATCAATGTTTTATGCAACCCCATTTTTAACTGATTTATTCTCAAATACAACAATATGCACAAAATATTTATGATATTTTTACTGGTTGGTTTTTGTAGTCTAAATTAATAGTGCAAGCATACAATTTAAAATTTGGCTTCGAAATGCAGAAGTTGCCGCTTGTTTGAATCATGTTTGTTCTTAACAGTTTTGATTCCATACAGCAGCTGATTCAATAAAAGCGACTAATTCAATACAGCTGGATTTTGTTCTGTTTTTGACAGTTTGTTTCTTTGAAGGGGTTGATTCAATTAAGCGGCGTCTACTAATAAAATCTCTGTGATGTGTCTGTAGTGATTTATGCACCAGTTATGTAAACTGACTTTGCAAGTTTTGTGGCAAAAAAAAGCATTAAATTCAAGGTTTAAATCAATAGTTGGTACATTTTGTCAATTATTTGAGTTGAATCACTTCTGTTGCCTGGATGGAATGTGTTCTTTGAGTTTCGTGACTTCTAATTTTGCACAATGTTTTAATATCAGATCGAACTACCATGTCAGTTTTTGCTGTTTGAACGATATCAACTTTTTCTTTCCCATGAAAATTTTTTGAGTTAAATGAAAACTTCTACAAAAGTATGTTTTATAAATTTCTGAGAAAGTATTAGCAAAGTCGACTCTTGAATTCAGACAAAAGAAGTAAAGAAGAGTAACAAGAAAGAGAGAGAGAAGAAAAAGCATGGCTACTCGAATATAACTGCATTGTGACCTTATCAAATGTGTGACAAAGAGATAAGATCTTAAACCTTGTCACGGTCCTGTAAAGAACACATAGCCTTCAGTCCTATAACCATTTAATCAAAAGGATTTTTAATTTTAAAATGAATTAATGAAAAGTCAGGGAGTCAAAATTGTGTGAGTAATTTTAGTG